>NW_026874592.1:0-16812 GCF_032173495.1 Musca vetustissima
TGACATTATATACAATGTGTATATGTTAGGAACACTTTTTAAAAGGAATAATAACAATAACACTTATTAAAACAAATAATTACTATTTTTTCACAAAGAAAACACAACCGACCGTCAAAATATTCGCGCACAACTGAACAAGAATTAGAGTTGGAGAAGGAATAACATCAACAGTGAGAACAATAAATGGTATAACGGCTCTCCGTTATGAATGGAGAGTAACTACAGAGTAGTTGAAATTCTCCAATTAGGCAAAAATCAATACACCTGTTTATATTTGTTGTGATTGTATGTTATGAATAAGAGATCATATTTCTTCTCACCGCTCTGGATGATATTTGTTGTTCTATGAGAGAATTTCGAATTGAGCTTGTGGGAAGGGAGCAATGATGGACATAATTTCTCTTAAATAATTGTTGAGTGAAATAAAATCTTTGGGTTATTTTGCGAGAGTTTTTTGTTAATGTTTATTTTTGTTTTTACAACAACAAAAAATGTTAAAATAGCGAATCAAAGCTGGTGGGCAAGAATGCCCATCTTTAGAAGGCTTATTTTCTCTCAGTGATTTTGTTTTTGTATTGCAAATAAATATGTCATTATAAGAAGATAATATAAATTATTAAAGAGAAAACAAATGAATTAAAATTGTTAGTGTTTTATGCTAATATAAATTCGCATGCAATACTGCGGGAGAGTGTGTAGCTTATTAACCCTTTCAGGCCAAAGACATTAATAATTTGTCCGATGTATTTGTAGAAATTTTAAACAGCACCGACATGTTATGTTAATTCTAGGTTTATTTACATTTATCTATGATCTAAAGGGATAACAAAACAAATCTTAACCAATAAAAACCAGTAAGGAAAGGACTATATGATACCCTTTACCACTATGTGTATATTAAACAGGGCTATTATCATGAAATTGTATGAAATAAAATATGTGATATGTATCTAAATGTGAAACGACCTAGATCCATCCATAAACATGTCATTCGTTTGTTACAATGGGACAAAAGTATGTAAATCGACTTCAAACAAATATCAATAGATCATCCGTTGGGCTATGCCTGTACTTCTAGAAAACGAAACTACGTAATTCTATGCTCAATTTTGTACGTTGTGCAAAATTTGATGTCAATCTGACAAACTTGAGGAGTTTGATGCAGAATTTACTTAAAATCGGACGAAAATATATATATATATATATATATATATGGAAGCTATATCCAAATTTGAACCGATTTCAACGAAACTTGTCACAGGTTGTCAGCCACATAATGGTTCCTTGGTGCGTCAATTACTTACAATCAATCTATAATATAAGGTAGATATATCTAAATCTCAACCGATTTTCACGAAACTTGACGCATCATTCTGATTTAAATTCAATATGCTAAGCAACATAAGAACTTTGTACGCTATACCAAATTTCGAGCAAATCGAAAGATATATGTGGTCTTTGGTGCACCATTTACAAGAAGTCGGACGAAACTATATACGGGAGCTATATCTAAGCCTTGACCGATTTTCATGAAACTTGGGAGACATAATTCTATGCTCAATTCAGTACGTTATGCCAAATTTCGTACAAATCGAAAGATATATTGGGACTTTGGTGCACCAATTACCTTAAATCGAACGAAACTATATATTTGAGCTATATCTAAATCTAAAAAGATTTTCTCGAAACTTGGCACACATCATTCTGGACCTAATTCAGTACTCTGTGCTAAATTTCATGCAAATCGAAAGGTTTTTCAGGTTCTTTGGTACACCATTTACCAAAAATCGGACAAAAATATATATGGGACCTATATCTAAATCTGAACCGATATTTCCCAATTTCGGGTTCGTCCTTGGGCCAAATAAATGAGCTGTACAAAATTTCAGCCAAATCGGATTAAAAATGCGACCTGTAGTTTGTTTACAATTACATGCATAAATCGACTTAAAAAGTGATTCTATACCAGGGCTGTCCACACTAATACATTCAAGTTTTGTGATTGTATATGTTTCAAATACAAAATTTTCAAAAGTTCTGTTTCTATGTCATATACTGGGAGAAATTTTGTTAAAATATTATTTTCAAATTTTAAGGAAGAAAAAAATTTAATATTTTATGCAAATATGGTTGTTGATGATACATTTTCCCATATAAAGATATATTTGTTTCTTTTTTGCCCTTCCGACGTAATATTGCTCACATATTTCGATCTGTTTCGAACTAATGTTTGCCACAAATATCCAAATTTTTCGGTTAGTGTATAAAAACAAAAAGGAATGAATGACAATTTTGAAAATATTTTTTATTTTCAAAATTTTCTCTTTTATAATTGTATGTGTGAGCAATTTGACACACACCGACAGCCCATGGGACCTATTTTGGGCACAGCTGTTCTATACATATTCTCAAAAGGAACCATGTGTCTATCTCGATTCCTTTTGCCTGTTACAAACATATGCACAAAGACATAATACCCTGTACCACAGTGTGGTGAAGGGTTGTTCATTCCTCATGTTTCTTTCCAATAAGTCGGGCAATGATCGACAATGTCAGGTCTTTGCTATATGGGTCGTCGAAGTGGAGGAAAATTAAAGCCAATTTCCGGCTCGGTGGCTGTGCCACAAGCAGAATTGTTGGATGTGAATCTTGATTATGTATACGGTCATCGAAAAATTTAGATGAATCAATAGCTACTGTGATTTTATGGTCGGAGATGGACGGTATTGATCAGGCAACTCAGAGCCAATAAACCACAATAAAATAAAATTCTTTAGGTTATGAAAGACGTTGGTCAGTCTCTTTTTTGACACCAGTAGAAGGTGAAGTGCATATTAAATTTTTTCATTCCGTTTGTAACAACATGAAATATTCCCAGGACAGAGATCTCAATATTTGTGATAGAGTTTGGAAATTTTGCACTGGCATTGCTATTACTCTTAGGATGGTAGGTATTGCATGTATATAGGTCCAAGTTTTGGTATAGCCACCCACATAACGGTACCGCCAATTAATCTGTATTATGCGAATTCTTGATACGCTTTTCATCCAAATTTGCTGTTATTTGTTATGTTTGTTTTGCATTGTGTATGAAATCTTCCTACAGAAATTTATCAATATTGGTCCACTTTTTAGGGTAGCCCCATATAACGGTACCCCCGATTATTCGGTATTTTGGGCTTTTTAATTAAAGGAGCCATTTTATATTTTGGATTCTCATTGAGTAGAAAATGTCCCTATCAAAAGTTATAAACATTGACCCATTTTTCCGTAGTAGCCCCCATATAATGATATCCCCCATTATTCGGTATTTTGGGTGATTTGGGCACGTTTTTAAAATGATTTCACTCTAATTTGATTTTTCGAGTTCTCATGGTGGATTCTCGGATTATGTTTTAAGAAAACAAAAAAAAACCCGTATAAATTAATTAAAGGCATCGAATTTATATCCTTTTTAGGACTAACCGATTTTAAATAACTTCTTACAATTTAATATTTTAATCATGCCTATATAATGATGAGAGAGGGGACTAGTACCTCCCCTTTGTAAATCTTTTATGAAACGAACGGAATATCCAATTTTGCACATCGTAATTTTTTTAACTTACATCGATCGAGTTCGGAGGTGGGAACCGTCGTTCCGCTTCTTCTAGTATCTCCCCGACAATGTGTCAACATTTGCAAACTTGTTAATCCAATATCGAATTGTCCAATATAATCTAATATGGGATTGACCGATTCAATGCAAACTTTTACCAAACCATGATCACTTCCGAAGATGGGAACCATCGGTCCATCTGTTTTTGATACCACCTAAAGAGTCAGCATTTTAAGACACTTATGCACAAAACAGTACGATAGCGTTGATGGTTAAACACGTATTCTCTCTTTTCTCAGTTACACTCTCACATACTTACTCTCTATGTAGTTTTGTTCAACAATTTTTTTAAAAAGTTGTAAATTTAATTCGAAGCTGATTGGATAACCTATTTGATCTACTGTTTGCATATCGAAATATTTGAAGGAAACTACGATGATGGGTTCTATAGGGGAATATGTCATATATAAAGTAGTGCTGTTGCCCTTGGATAATGGAAGAGGAATAAGTTCGTTCTCTATCTGTAAGTCATTTCCTATGGCGATTTATCATTTACTCTCCAGGCATTTTCTCTCTGAACACCTCTAATATCAAGCGAATAATAAAATCAGTGTGTAATTTCGCAGACCTCAGTAAACCATAGTAAATATATATATAATCTGTCGGCAACACCGACTGACACTTTTTACTTGTTAAAACTCTCTTAAATCCGAATATGCACACCATTGTTAAAGATCTATTTCTCCTCCATGTCTAAAATTTCCCTTTCCCCAATCAGTCGTTTACTTTCCTCCATTCTTTATTGATATTGTCTAATTTAAAGGTGTGCAACGAAAAAATTATCAGAGAACAAATGAGAAACCGCCATATGACATGATTTCTAAAAGAGAACGCAGAGAACGAACTTTTATATAGATTAGCCCTGTTCAACCATGGGAACTGGTGCCCTTGTTTACATGTATAAACCAGTTAGCGGAGCAGTATAGTCGGACGGGGCCGACCATACGATACCTTACACAACTACCACAGAACTCTAACTCTCTGCGAATGTTTATTTCGAGTCAGGGTAATATTTCGTGATATTTGCCCGATTAGTGGTCAACATCACCTCTTCCTTACATACTCGAATACTCAGTACAGCCCTTCTAATTACTTATCCAGATTCCCTTCACGGTGGGTTGTGTTGTGATGTTCGGATTATATTCGACTCGAAAACAGACAAAAAATTAAGTTTTCGGTCCATTTCATCCTAATACTACTATGTGATAATCACCGAAAGTTGTAGGCATTGTCCTTGACCATAATTGGAACTTCATGGAAAATTTCAAAGCGATCAGCGCGATATTTCCGCCCTCTAATGTGGTAATGGAATACTAAATAATATTTGAATACGTAAGCACCTGTAAATATTTGAGTGTAACTCCCAGATCCGAGTAGATACATAACTGTAGTTAGTATCAATTTAAAGGCTAACCACTCCTCGTGGATATGCTATCGACTCCTCGGGTCTATATCCTAATGTGGTAATGGAATACTAAATAATATTTGAATACGCAAGCACCTGTAAATATTTAAGTGTAACTCCCAGACAGTGTTGCCAAAACGTTGTTGAGGAAAAATGCTAGATTTTGTTGAATAAAATGCTAGAAAGTGCTAAATAATTTAAAAAAGTGTCAGAAAAAAGTGCTAAAAATTTTTTAAACAAAATTGTTAATATTTAATAATGAAATATTAATCAGAAACCCCATTTATTCTTAACGGCTATTCGTTGTCGATTTAGCCATGTCCGTCGCATTGAGGTCGCAATATTGAAGACAGAGCTTTGGAATTTTGCACATACGTTGGTACCATTTCTATGAGATTTGATATTGGAAATGGAATATATCGGTCCTTTTTGGGTACACCATACCCCAATATTTTTTTAAACTTTTAGGCACATTTTTATACCTTTCACCATAGTATGGAGGGTATATTAATTTTGTTTTTCGTTTGTAACTCATCGAAATAATCATAGTCTTGTTCGTCTGTCCGTCTGAGGACAATTTGGTACATTGAGTTCTTATTGGGTAGCAAATATCTCCACTAAAAATTATAAATAGGGGTCCATATTTTCGGATAGCCCCCATATAAGGGCACCCCCTAATTTTCAGTAGTTTAGGGTTCATGAGCGCGGTTTTCAACCGAATTCGCTGAAATTTGGTACATTGAGTTCTTATTGGGTACCAAATTTCCCTACTTAAAATTATAAATATAGGTCCATTTTTTCTGGTTGCTCCCATATAAGGGTACCTCCCAATTTCCAGTTTTTGGGTGGTTTTAAATTAATTGGCTGTAATTTAGTACTTTGAGTTCTTATTGGGTAGCAAATCTCTCCACAAGAAATTATAAATATGGGTCAATTTTTTCGGGTAGCTCCCATATAACGGTACCCCCAATTTTCGATATTTTGAGGTTCTTGAGCTCGTTTTTCAACCGAATTCGCTGAAATTTGGTATTTTGTAGTCGTATATGGTTACAAATCTCCCCACCAAAAATTATTAATATTCACCCTTTTTAGGGGTAGTCCGGCCCGGCCGAACTTAACGATTTTTTCACTTGTTTATATTAAAATAGTTATCAAATGTCGGTATAGGTACACTTTTTGGCATGTTCCCTATATTTTTATTTATAGTACCTGTCAGTATATCTATGGTGGAGGGTATCCAAAGTTCGGCCCGGCCGAACTTAACGCTTTTTCACGTGTTCAACCTAAATTGCTATATATTTGTATATTGTGTTCTACCTGGTTATATAGTCTTCTTACTAGAACTTATCAATATTGGGCTACTTGTAAGGGTAGCCCTCATCAATTGCATTGGTTTTAATTTGATTGTTTAAATTTTGTTGAGTAAAAAATCTCCTTATGAGAAATTATTAATATGGGTCCATATTTAGGGGTAGCCCCCACAGTACATTCCCTTTATTCGACATTTTGGGGACTTCGGACACGTAACCGAATTGACTAAATTTTTTCTATTTTTTGTTTTGATGGGGTTTGAAATCTTCCTACTAAAATATAAATACTAATAATGCCCAAATTTGGTTAAGGTAAATAACTGTAATTTCACATTGCGTACAAATATGAAGATTATCAATTTTCGTCCCATTTGTGTACTTTTAAGGGTTCATAATCTCATTCTCAACAGCGACTTTAATATAAAAAAATATGTTTCCCGGAATTTTTCTATTTTGGTCCTTATTCTGGCACAATCCCAATATAAATGGGTATGCTTGCCTTTTCGGTAATCTAAAGTGGTTATAACTTGGCATTCGGGATTCCCGCTGAATAAAAAAACTTGTTTTCAGAAAGTTCCAACATAATTCATGTTCATTATTTTTACATCGCTCTCATAAAATGTACAACTTAATTTGGTTTTTCATTTTCGCAAATAAACAGTCTACCAACAGACAATATCATAGTGCTGGATAGCATTGGAAAATCAAATCCATCGCGTGAAACATAGCGAAAATTCAACATGAAATCGATAAACGTGGATTTTTTGCATTGAAACCAAAATGTTGTAAAAAAAAATTCCTAAGAAATTAAAAATGCTAAAAAAAGTGCTAGATGCTAGATCAATTTTTTTGGTGCTAAACGAGTTCAAAAAGTGCTAAATCTAGCACTAAAAGTGTTAAATTGGCAACACTGCTCCCAGATCCGAGTAGATGCATAACTGTAGTTAGTATCAATTTAAAGGCTAACCACTCCTCGTGGATATGCTATCGACTCCTCGGGTCTATATCCTTCAGGAGTAAATAGAGTAACTTCTGGTAATGTGGACCATGCGTCAAATGTGGACCACCCCCCATATCTAAGAAAATGCTTGAAATATGCCAATGCCGCCTTGATAAATGTTTTCCTAATTAGTGAAAACAAACATCAAACTTGGTTTTTAATAAATAATTCCAATGTTGAAAATTTAGTAGGTAAAAATGTAGCTCTGATTGTAAAAGTGTGATTTGAAAATTTTTTAGCACAATAGTGGAACGATTTTGTAAAATAGTCGAACATTTTGTTTTTCTCGAATATAAAGAGGTTATGTGGTTTTCTTGTTTTCTTTAACAAAAATACACGTTTATCTGTAATTACTTTCGGTTATTTTTAAATTTTTATTCATTTTTTAAGCCGATAATTATTTTTAAATAAAAATATTCAATGTCGGGTAATGTGGACCACTATAAAAAAGTGGGACATTTTCATGAGGACGAGTTCGAAACAAGGGTGCATTTAATATGCGAGGAGGTATTCTATCCTCTGAAAACTCGATATCCGAAATTATAGGTGCCTCGGTTGGATAATGAAGCAAGGGCCTTCAAAATACCGCAAATGTGGTGGTACCCTTAAATGGGGGCTATTCCAAAACATGGACCCATATATTTTTGCATTCATTGTTACCCAAGAGTGCAATAAATTGAAATTTATCACAATTAATCCACAACCTACCTTTAACTTACTGATCCTCATTACCCACACATACTGGTCCACATTACCCGCCAAGTTACTTTTATTTGCAGTTTAGAGTTTTTTGAAATATAATGCAATAACATTTTTATGGACAAATATATATAATTTTTGACCTGGAATATAATTAGCCAACAAATCTACCATGCTGTGAAAACAATTTGTTTTTATTTTTTACCGTTGTTACGCCCACAATATCAAAAAAAGAAAATGGTGGTCCACATTACCCGAAGTTACTCTATATACGCCCCAGAATATAAAATTTGTAATTTTTCACACAAAAGTCAGGGTCTATTTGACCCGCTAAATATTGACCGATCTTTATCAAAACAGCCATGCGTATTCTTTGACCCGACCCCCTTCTCCATGCAAAATTTCGCGATGTTCGGGCCATAATTACGGCCTCTGGAGCGGCCAGAAAAACCGACAAAAATTAAGTATTTGGTCCATCGTGTTTACAAATTATAATGGACAGACGGACACACATGTCTAGATCGACTCAGCTAGTCGAGACATGACGATCGGTTACAAACGGCGTTACAAACTCTTGGGGCTGCACAAAGCTATAATACCCTGACAACATAGTTGTATGGGGTATAAAAAGTCCGTTCTCTCCGTTCTCTTTTACTAAGTCATTTCATATGGCGGTACATGTACATATACATGTAAACAAGGGCACCAGTTCCCATGGTTCAACAGGGCTAATTTACTCTCCAGGCGTTTTCTTTCTTAACATCTGCAATATTAAGCGAACAATAAAATCAGTGTGTAATTTCGCAGACCTCAGTAAAAAATAGGAAACAGTTATAAATCCATTTCTCTTCCATGTCTAAAATGTTTTCCTTCCCCAACCATCGACAGTTGCATTCAAACACCTTTGCTAATACGCTCCTTAATCAACAGTTTAGTTTTCTCTTTTCGTCAGCCATTTTTGATTACGATCTCTCAGTTACGCTCTCAAAAACTTACTCTTAATTTAGTTCTGGTCAACACTGGATTAATGCTATTCCTTCTCCCACCCGTGGAATTTTGGTTGAGCGTGAATTTCTTAGCGGCCGGCCGTGTTTTCTATGAAAACAGAATGTTTTATTGTCTTAACAAGTATTAGAGTTAATATTTTAATTCAGAGTCAATATTGGTAATTTAAATTGTGTAAAATATAAACATAAACAATTTTCAACAAGAAATATTGTACAATACAAAGAATTTTTTTGTTAATTTGGCAATGAAAGAAGCCAAACTATTTTAGTATCCAAAGTGGTATTGTTTGTTGTTGCCCGTTATGTGCGTGTTTCGTTTCGTTTGCGTTGAGTCGGTGTTTTGTTGTTTCTCATGTGAAAATAGAACGAGTGTGAGGGTTTTTGCTGTAACAAGATGAAGGCATTGTGAGGCAGCATTTGGTATGTAAGTATGTATGTTTTAAAATTAATATTATCGATATTGGGCGAACGGGTAGAAAAGTGACCGAAAGTACAGGACCAGATAGCATTGGTAGTGGATGAATGTATTGAGCTAGAATTTTGAAATTTGTTATGTTTAGGGTTAGTTAGTTAGATAAAAATCGGATTTCATACCTATTGAATGAAATGAATACGTCTGAAACTCTGAAAGGTTTTCATTAGATCACTAAAGGTGTGTAGGGTTGTAATAAGTATGTAATTTAGACAATAAGTAGCAATTTTTAGGAAAAATAATAAATTTATTAGGGGAGAGGGGGGCACCTTTGAACACTTTTTTCTTTCAAGCCTCATAAATTTTTTTATTTTATAATTTTTGGTTTCTTATAAATTTTAACTAATAGGTACATATGTAACCTTTACAATGAATATACATATGACATACTTTAAACTTGATATAAATATTTTATTGCTGTTTTAAGGTAGGATGTCAAAATGTTAAAAACTGCCCCCAGGGGCACCTTTGAACAAGGCTTGACATTTTTGAACGGCTTGGTTTTTTACAGTGTTTATGTTAAAATATAAATGTATTTTATTCAAACATATCAGATATGCATTTATTTATAAAAAAATATATACAAAAAATTAAAAAATTCAGATCAGAAAATTAAAAAATTCAGATGGTTTATGCAGATAAAGAACAAGATTGCCATATACAAAAATGTGGTAATGGGTCGGAAAAAAATTAAACCAAGATTTTATGAGCGCTGTTCAAAGGTGCCCCTGTTCAAAAGGTGCCCCCTCCCTCTCCCCTACAATAGAGTCATTTAGAAATTAAGAATGGGGAACGTAAGTAAATTTTGATCATATTTTGGTAGGGAAATTTTCCGCCCAATGATCGATATAATAGAAAATATTAAATAAAATCTGATTAGGTTGAAAAACTTAGTTAAACACTTTAGAGGTTATCCTAAAAAGAAGTCCGATATACCCCATTTAAAATACCAAACATCCTAGGAGTAGTAACAATATATGTGCAAATGTTCAACGCCCTGGGATTTCAACAGACGGAGACAGGGGGAAATGGACTTCTATTTAATCCATGAATATATTTACTTTACGGGGTCCCTGTGTATAAATTCTTTAGAAAGTCTAGATCTCTAATAACCCTTTAACAAATATTCCTTAAAAATCCTCTCATCTAAAAGCTCTTATTCGTTAAAAATCCTCGCCTCTCAAAGTCCTTGAAAAAAAAATACATTTTAAAAATACACATCTTGTAATATACCATAAATTAAACCAGTGAGCGGAGCAGTATAATCGGACGGGGCCGACCATACGATACCCTACACAACTACCACGGAACTCAAATTTTCTGCGGATGTTTATTCCGAGACTGGGCAATATTTCGTGATATTTGCACCCTCTTGCCCGATTAGAGGTAAACAGCATCTCTTCCTCACACTGACATATTTTCCGAATATTACGAGTATTCAGTACAACTATTGTCCAGATTCCCTTCCCCGTGGGTTGTGTTGTGATGTTCGGCTTTAATTTGAGGTTTATAGATCGACTCGAAAATAATACAAACAATTAAGTTTTCGGTCCATTTCATTCAAAAATTATTATCTGATCATCACCAAAAATTATAGGCGTTGTCCTTGACCATAACTGGAACCTCATGGAACATTTCAAAGCGATCGGCGCTATAGTTCCGCTCTCTATAGTGATAATGGGTTACTGAATAATATACGAACACGGAGATACATGTAAATATTTAGGTGTAACTCCCACATCCGAGCACATACAACAATATAATTGGTATTAATTTAAAGGTCAACCACACCTCTTGGATATAATGTCAACTTCTCGGGTCTATGTCATTCAGGGGTAAATAAATACGCTATAGAATACAAATATTGTCATTTTTCACACAAAAGTCAGGGCCCATTTGACCCGCTAAATATTGACCAATCTTTATCAAAAGAGGCATGCTTATTCTTTGGCCCGATCCGCTTCTCCATACAAAATTTCACGATGTTCGGACCATTGTTGCGGCCTCTGGAGCGACCAGAAAAACCGACAAAAATTTAGTATTTGGTCCATTTCATCCCCTAAATATTAACCGATCTTTCCCAAAAACAATATGGGTCTTCATTGGCCAATTTGTGAAGATTGGACGAACACACATGTCTAGATCGACTCAGCTAGTCGAGATAAGACGATCGGTATACTTAAAGGTGGGTCTAGGACCAATATTTCGCGGCGTTACAAACTTTTGGGGCTGCACAAAGCTATAATACCCTGACAACATAGTTGTGTAGGGTATAACCAGTGAGCGGAGCAGTATCGTCGCACGGGGCCGACCATACGATACCCTACACAACTACCACGGAACTCAAATTTTCTGCGAATGTTTATTCCGAGCCTGGGCAATATTTTGTGATATTAGCATCCTCTTGCCCGATTAGAGGTAAACAGCACCTCTTCCTCACACTGACATATTTTCCGTGGGTTGTGTTGTGATGTTCGGCTTTCATTTGTGGTCTATATATCGACTCGAAAATAACACAAAAAATTAAGTTTTCGGTCCACTCCATTCCAAAATTATCATCTGATCATCACCGAAAATTATAGGCGTTGTCTTTGACCATAACTGGAACCTTATGGAACATTTCAAAGCGATCAGCGCTATAGTTCCGCGCTCTAGAGTGATAATGAGTTGCTAAATAATATACGGATACGGAGATACCTGTAAATATTTAGGTGTACCTCCCACATCCGAGCACATACAAAAATATAATTGGTATTAATTTAAAGGTCAACCACTCCTCTTGGATATAATATCAACTTCTCGGGTCTATGTCATTCAGGGGTAAATAAATACGCTATAGAATAAAAATTTTGTAATTTTTCACACAAAAGTTAAGGTCCATTTGACCCGCTAAATATTGACCAATCTTTATCAAAAGAGGCATGCTTATTCTTTGGCCTCTGGAGCGACCAGAAAAACCGACAAAAATTTAGTATTTGGTCCATTTCATCCCCTAAATATTAACCGATCTTTCCCAAACACAATAGCGATCTTCATTGGCCAGAACCCATCCTTCATGCAAAATTTCGTGAAGATTGGTCCATAACTGTGGCCTGTATCGTGTTTACAAATTATAATGGACAGACGGACGGACGGACGGACACATATCTCTAGATCGACTCAGCTAGTCGAGATATGACGATCGGTATACTTAAAGGTGGGTCTAGGACCAAGTCCTTAAACAAATATTCCTTAAAACCACGCTTCAAATAGTCTTTGCAAAAATATTCTTTAAAAACCCACGCTTCTAATAGTCCTTGAAAAATGGATCATTGAGGAAATATTCTTAAAAAATCCACGCCTCTAAAAGTCCTTGAAGAAATAGTGTTTTAAAATTCAAAATATTCTTTACTTAAAGAAAAATTTTTAATTTTTGGAATTTTTTTTTTAATAGCCCTTGAAAAAAATATTCTTTAAAAATCTATGCCTCTATAAGTCTTTTAACAGACACAATTTAATGTGCCTTGAAGTTCAAAATAATCTGTTTCTCCCATTTAGAGGTAAACATTGCTTTCCACTTCCATTGTAGAGATTTTTCTGGTCGTTGTTGCAACATTAATATTTTGCATTATGACTTAACTGGGTTTCCTTAAAACAACAACAGCAGCAGCAACAAATATAAAATGATAATAAGCACGAAAAGAGTGTCAATTAACGAACCTCAAGAAAATGGCCACGCTAAGTTGTGTAAAAGTAAAATTAATGGCGCTTGAACGTTGGTCGAGTAGAAGGAATGACAGACAAAAATAGTTGCGGGCTTGCTTTGTTTTTGTCCTGTCTTAACGGTGCCGGTTTTCTCAACCCTTAAGTGATACTGTCTCTTACTTTCTTTTTTTCGTTTTTTACATTCCATTGTGTCGTTCGTCGTCATGTCCATAAACTTAAGCTGCACTTAATATTTCAGGGCACAGTGGTTAAATTTAAATTGGCTTAATTAAATTTGTTTAATCTCAATGTATTTTGAATATTGTTACAGTGAAATGCCTAGGTTAACCCAAGACAAAGATGTCCTGATGGACCATCAGTACTGATAATGGTATTTCGATATCAGTTCCAAAACATTTATTTTATTTTATTCAAGCGCTATTAAATGGTCTGAATTGTGATATTTGGGACTGATATATCAAATGCCCTTGAATTTTCTATTATAGTCCCATTAGTATTTATATTGAAGTTAGAAGAAGTTAGCGGCCAGTACCTCATTTTCATATTGTTTGACAATTTATTTTTATACAGAATTTCATATCACACTACCAAAAAAGTTCCAATCTGCCCCTAATAATAGATAAACGATTTTTTCTACCCCTTGAACCAGTGTCCTTTCGGTTCCTAAATGGACGTGAAAATATTTCATACTGAAGTTTTAAGTGGCCACATTTAAAACAAAAGTGGAGAATAAGTAGAAGTTGTATGTTTATGGTACGAAAAGTATTTTAATGAACTCCGACAAAAGGGGTAAGTAAAATAAAATGAATTGGGAGACTACTTTTTAGGCACGTTTAAAATATATACGTATGTCCGTGGAGTATAGTACGTGCAGTACGCGAGACAACTAGAAGTGAAAGAAATGTGATTTATGCAGACACTAAAACATTTTAAATATTTGTGTACGAAAATTTAATTAGAGATTTGAGAAAGTTTTCATTTCTTTTTAAAGATTGGATTTATGAAGATATTTTCGTGAAGGATTTCATCAAGAATAAACTGAAAAGGACGAAGTAAATATGAACCAGAAGAAAAACAAAAAAGTCTGAATCTTCTAATAGATATAGAGAACATTAATGCCTTTGATTAAAAAATATTCTTTAAAACAGCCACGCCTTCTATAGGCCGTTAAAAAATATTCTTTAAAACAGCCACGCCTTATGATGTTCCTTAAAAAATAATCTTTAAAAAATCCACGCCTTATGATGGCCCTGACGAAATATTCTTTTAAAAATCCACGCCTTATTATGGACTTTAAAAATTAGTCTTTAAAAAATCCACGCCTTATGATGGACCTTAAACAATATTCTTTAAAAAATCCACGCCTTATGATTGCTCTTAAAAAATATTCTTTAAAAAATCCACGCCTTATGATGGCCCTTAAACAATATTCTTTAAAAAAATCCACGCCTTATGATGGCCCTTATAAAATATTTTTTAAAATATCCACGCCTTTTGATGCTCCTTTAAAATATCCAAGCCTTATGATGGCCCTTAAAAAATATTCTTTAAAAACTCCACGCCTTATGATGGTCCTTAAAAAATATTCTTTAAAAACTCCACGCCTTATGATGGTCCTTAAAAAATATTCTTTAAAAAATCCACGCCTTATGATGGTCCTTAAAAAATAATCTTTAAAAAATCCACGCCTTATGATGGCCCTTAAAAAATATTCTTTAAAAAATCCACGCCTTATGATGGTCCTTAAAAAATATTCTTTAAAAAATCCACGCCTTATGATGGCCCTTAAAAAATATTCTTTAAAAAATCCACGCCTTATGATGGTCCTTAAAAAAATCTTCTTTAAAAAATCCAAAAAATACTCTTTTAAAAATCCACGCCTTGTATTGGTCCTCAAAAAATACTCTTTTAAAAATCCACGCCTTGCTGAGACCTTGGAAAGATACTCTTTTAAAAATCCACGCCTTGTACTCTTTTAAAAATCCACGCCTTGTATTGGTCCTCAAAAAATATTCTTTTAAAAATCCACGCCTTGTATTGGTCCTCAAAAAATACTCTTTTAAAAATCCACGCCTTGTATTGGTCCTCAAAAAATATTCTTTTAAAAATCCACGCCTTATGATGGTCCTTAAAAAATATTCTTTAAAAAATCCACGCCTTATGATGGTCCTTAAAAAATATTCTTTAAAAAATCCACGCCTTTTGATGGTCCTTAAAAAAGATTCTTTAAAAAATCCACGCCTTCGGAAATATTGTTTAAAAAATCCTCGCCTTCAGTTCATGGTACAAAATTGTGTGGCAATCGGAAAAACTTTGGGTCTTTTGTGAACAATTTACATAAAATTGGAACAATATATGGGAGCTATATGTAAATCTGAACCGATTTTCACGAAATTTAGCACACATCATTCTATACTTAATTCATTACGCTAAGCCAAATTTCGTGCAAATCGAAAGATATATATAGATACTTTGGTACATCATTTACATTAAATCGGACGAAAATATATGTGGCAGCTATATCTAAATCTGGACCGATTTTCAGGAAACTTAGCACACATCCTTCTAGACCTAATTCAGTACGCTGTGCCAATTTCCGTGCAAATCGAAAGATATATAGGGGCAATGCTACACCATTTACATTAAATCGGACGAAAATATATATGGGAGCTAATGTAAATCTGGACCGATTTTCAGGAAACTTAACACATATCATTCTAGACCTAAATCAGTACGCTGTGCAAAATTTCGTGCAAATCGAAAGATATATAGGGACTTTGGTACACCATTTACATTAAATCGGAAGAAAATATATATGGGAGCTATATCTAAACCGATTTTTCACAATTTCAATTGGGTTCGTCCTTGGGCAAAATAAGTGACGTATGCCAAATTTCATTCAATGTGGATCATAAATGCGACCTGTACTTTGTTTACAGTTTAATATGGGAAGACAGACGGACAGACATTCATCGACTTATAATGTGATTTTATGCATATTCTCAAAAGGAACCAGACACATGGTTCCTTTTGCCTGTTACGAACATATGCACAAAGACATAATACCCTGTACCACAGTGTGGTGAAGGGTATAAAAATCCACGCCTTGGAGAAAATATTCTTTACAAAATCCTTGATAAGAGTCCTTGAAACATATACTATATAAAACCAGTGAGCGGAGCAGTATAGTCGGACGGGGCCGACCATACGATACCCTACACAACTACCACGAACTCTAACTTTCTGAGGATGTTTATTCCGAGTCTGAGTAATATTTCGTGATATTTGCCCCCTATTGTCCGATTAGAGGTCAACAACACCTCTTCCTTACTTTTTTCGAATATTCAGTACAGTCCTTCTAATTACTTGTCCAGATTACCTTCACGGTGGGTTGTGTTGTGATTTTCGGATTATACTCTACTCGAAAACACACAAAAAATTATGTTTTCGGTCCATTTCATCCCAAAATTTTAATCTGATCATCACCGAAAATTGTAGGCGTTGTTCTTGACCATAACTGGAACTTCATGAAAAATTTCAAAGCCATAAGCGC
>NW_026874593.1:0-16533 GCF_032173495.1 Musca vetustissima
GATTCACTGCAGATGTTTCCGTAGAAATACATGGATTTTGCGATGCTTCGGAAAACGCATACGGAGCTACATTATATATTCGAATCGAAAACAAAGATTCTAGCACTCATACATTTCTATTGGCCGCCAAGACCCGAGTTGCGCCAATCAAGAAACTGTCAATTCCGCGTCTAGAATTATGCGGAGCGGTACTACTCTCCAAATTAGCCGCTTCTATTATAAAAAAACTGCAAATAACATCATACTCGACTCAATTTTGGACGGATTCAACAACCGTCCTTGCATGGCTGAAAAAGCCTCCTTGCCATTGGAATGCCTTCGTGGGAAATAGAATTTCGGAGATTTCTGAGAATGTTGGCCAAGAAAATTGGAGACATGTTGATTCCGAAAGCAACCCAGCCGACATAACGAGTCGAGGATGTTCACCTCTGGATTTAAAGACTCAGGAACTCTGGTGGCATGGACCCCAGTGGCTTAAATTACCCAAGGCTAGGTGGCCATCGTATGAAGTTCATGAGGACACGAGTTTAGAAGCAAAAACAGTAAAAGCCTTGACCCTATTTCAAGAAAAGGATGATCCACTCAAAAATTTCTCATCTTTATCCAGAGTATATCGGGGAAAACAAGCAACATTTGCGAATATCGGCGACAGATCTTTCGGCACTAGAAGTTCAGGATGGAAAACGGGCTAGCAGAACGCAGAAGTTCTTTTATCCCGAGGAATATAAATCACTGGAAAATAAGACCCGAATTTCTCCATCCAGCCCACTCTTGACACTTAACCCATTTTTGGACTCAAAAGGAGTTATGCGTTCAAATGGCAGCTTGGTACAATCAACTGCGCTCTCGTACGGTGAACGACACCCTATATTATTACCTCATGGATCAACACTTAGCCAACTACTTGTAGACCTCACCCACAAAGTTACCCTACACGGAGGTAACCAGTTAATGACTCGAGTGCTAAGGGCCGAATTCTGGATATTCGGTCTTACGTCGTTGGTCAAAAAGACTATACGAAACTGTAAGATATGCATAATCCATAATAAGCGAACTCAGGAACAAATAATGGCCTTCCTTCCGCCAGAACGAACCCTTTTATCCAGACCCTTCACAAATACTGGAGTAGATTTTGCGGGACCGTTCAACATTAAAAATTTTACTGGTCGCACTTGCTTTTTAAAAAAGGTACGTATGCCCTTTTGTGTGCTTCGCTACAAAGGCCATACATCTAGAGCCGGCAAGCGACTTGTCATCCTATGCATTTCTTGCCGCCTTCTCAAGATTTTTTAGCAGACGCGGGTGCCCGTCGACTATCTACTCTGACAACGGAACAAACTTTGTTGGAGCCGTCGATCTGTTAAAGCGGGATCGATTAGCGTTTATGAAAAATTTACAGACGAATATGATCACAAACCATTACCATCAAGATCTCAATTGGAAGTTCATCCTCCCTGGTTTTCCTCATATGAGCGGTCTGTGGGAGGCTGGAGTTAAATCTTTCAAAACTCATTTACGCAAATGTATGCCAAAAATTAATTTTACGTTCGAAGAGTTTGCTACAATTCTGACACGAATTGAAGCCTGCTTAAACTCTAGACCATTAAGTCCGTCTAGCGAGGACCCCAACGATTTTTCGCCACTGACCTCGGGTCATTTTCTCATCGGCACATCTATCCTTACCCCACCCGAACCTGACATTTCAGATACGGACATTAGTTTAGTTAACCGTTGGAAGAGACTCAAGGTTATCTCGCAGTATTTTTGCAACCGGTGGAAATTAGAGTATTTTCATAAACTTCACCGTCGAACTAAATGGAAATACGAGAAAGATAACGTGAAAGAAGGGGACTTAGTGGTGATAAAAGATGACAGGTCAGCGCCCCATGAATGGAAGCTAGGTCGTATAAAAAAACATATCCAGGAACTGACCACAATACAAGGGTTATCGATATTCGGACTGTTGGTGGTGTAATCAGCAGACCCATTTCGAAGATTGTCAAATTGTTCTCCGACTGACTAGTCGGATCATTACTCACAAGCAAGAACCTAGTACTCGCATTTTGTTTTTTCTTTTACAGATATGGCATCATACCTACCAAATCAAGACTGGCGCTTGCAAAATTGCAGCCGAAGCTCTAGCGTCGCCGAGAGAAGTCCCCAAGGACCAAATAGCAGAACCGAACGCCGACCCAATTCCAACGATGGACTGCAGCGCAGCCGATCCGATACCCGAACACCCCGCCCAACTCACTGGCAATTCTCGTGTGGGCTATGCCAAGCCGATCACGCCCTCAGCTCGTGTCAAGTGTTTCGACAAAAAACACCTTACCAACGGTATGAAATCGTAGAGCGCAGGGGATACTGCAGAAACTATTTGGCCAGGAGCCATATTGCACCCGACTGTCCCAGTTTAAGCGGTTGCCGTCGGTGCGATTATCGGCACCACACTCTTCTACACGGAGCCTCTCAGTTGGATGACTCGTTGCTAGGTGGGGCTATTACAACTCCCGCTTTTGTATGGGACTTGTTCTTCGTGCCAACGGCGATGGTGAAAATTACCGCAGACGACATGGAAGGGTTTGCCACTGTGAGGGCCATTGTAAGCCAATCAGCTACGATGTCGAAAATTGCGTATGCGACCTTTCGCCAGCTAGGTCTGAGATCCTTTACATATCAGGGGCAAAGGCTTACTACCTTTAAAATACACCCGCGAAGAGGTAACAGTACTTGGGCATTGAAGATAAACGCAATTATTATAGAAGACTTGCCCCCATAGAAGACCCCACGAGAAACTTTTCAGAGCAAGCCCTAGCCGACCCCGACCCTTAATCATATTTCTTTGACGCCGTCAAAAGTGGCGACGACAGGCGGTGGAGTTAACATTGGCCATATATGCACTAATACATATATGCGCTAACGGTTAATTCCATTCAGCAATATAAACATTTCCAACAGCATCACTGAATACATGGCTTGCTGTTGGATTGATTTTGGCGTCGTAGGTCAGTTTTCGAGAAAAGTAAGAACGCGCCGGTTGATCCCCCCCAGTGATAGTGAAAAAATTAAAGAAAAGAAAAAACCCCAATAACTTCAACACACAACATACATAAGAAAAGAAAAAACTGAACATAATATAAGTGAACAATTTAAACCATAAAAACTAAGTTAAAACCTGCTTATAAAAATACATAAAAACAAAAATTAAAGAACTGAAGAAAAAGTGTACAAAATTATAAAACCTACTACTACATAAAATTTTCAACATATATAACTAAAATCTTAGATCTATTATACCTCAATGAATTAAAACTTAACCTAAAAAATTGCATAAAGATTATCCTAAGTGCATAAAACTTATCCTAATTGTGTAAAACTTATCCTAAGTGCATAAAACTTATCCTTATTGTGTAAAACTTATCCTAATCTTACCCTAACATTGCACTATTATAATATTGCACTACCGTGAACCTAAAACCTAAAATTGTCTTAAAAATACCTACAAATAAAATTACCTATCTACCTAGCCTGTTGTGAATTTAACCTAACCCTGAAATAAACCTAAAATTAAAAAGTAAACTACAATTGCACATTTGTAAAAATATTCTAAGGTTAAAACATACTTAAAACTAAAAGTTAAAATAATCTGAAATAAAATCTGAATACCACGAAACAAAGAAATATAAAGTTTTAAATAAAAGGCAAGGCTAAAGAAAAAGGTAAAGTGAAAAACACTACCCTTTTAAGTACTAAATCTATTCATAGGTAAAAAGACTTATATTTAAAAGTTATTCCCTGCAATAATAGTAGTATATCTTGGAGTTCTTAAAGTATCCGCTATTGATAATTTCTAGGTTTATACATTTTTTTTCTTGCAAAAATGTATAAATTATCGCTGGATTCTTCTGCGAATATTTAAAAACATCGATTCGGACACATAAAATCACAAACTCTTTTTAATTGTCATTTTCTTATTATTCTCCATACTTCCGATATGAAATTATTCTGTGTATTCTTGCTTTATTTCTTGATCAAAATGAATGTGGTTTGTATATTTACTAACATTTTGCTATAAATTACCAATTCTTATCCAATAAAGGCGGCAATTTGTATGGGGGCTATTAGTTCCCCTGACCCCATCAAAAATTAAGTACCCTATGTTACCACAAATTTACTCAAAAATCGACTGTTAAAATTTCATGAAAATCTGTTCAGTAGTTTAGGAGTCTATAGCTAAGACTGATCAAACAAACAGAAATTCATTTATGTATATATAGATTAAATTCCTTAGCAAATATTACTAATTGTCCTTGTTCGAAAAAATTAAATTCTCATAATTGAGATTTTTAATTCTCTCATATAATTTATAAAATTCCAATGGGCAACACTGAACTCGAAAAATGCTAAAACTTTTGCTAAGGAGTCAGTCAAAGTGATTAGTCTTTATTGTAAGCTTTGGTTGTTAGTCGCGTTGTGAATTATGTTGTAGTTGCTCGTTGCTTTTTTGTAGCTGCTGACAATATCAATAAGCTTTAGTTCTGCTTTCTAAAATTTCTGCTTGCTATTTGTTGCAGTTGTGCTTGGCTGCGCTACATATTTTGAGGATGAATTTAGCTAGCAGTGCGGTGATTTTTGGTGTTTAATTACTAAGGCATTTTATAAGTTTTAAATAAAAAAATTATATCATAATTTACCCAGGAGCGTGCATATTTGAAAAATATCACATTTTATTTCATCTTATTATATTTAATTCGATTTATTACTCTATTAGGTATTATCTTCTAACGAGCCACATATGCAAATGAATCTGAATATTTACAAATTCTTAATGAAATCTAATCACGAATATCGATAATTCCATTATACTATGAATTTGTATGATCCGATCTCTTGACAATATTTTCCACTTCTTTTCTTGGTATATTTGTTAATATATGAGTGTGTGTAAGTAACAATGTGATTGTCATTGCTAGACCTCGGATTTTTGCATATTTTTTATGCTTTATCCGATTGGACTCAAATTTTGTATTTAGGCGTTTCATGCTTTAATTGATCGATGTTTGGGGTCATGTCAAAAATATGCAAAATATATGCAAAAAATATGCCAAATATATGCAAAAAATGTGCAAAAAATGCAAAAATATGCAAAATATGCCAAAAATATGCAAATAATATGCACGGTATACTAGGTCGATATGCGATAAATATATGCAAAAAATATACAAAATATGCATTGTCGATATGCAAAATATGCAAAAATATGCAAAATATGCAAAAATATGCAAAAATATGCAAAATATGCAAAATATGCAAAAATATGCAAACATATGCAAAATATGCAAAACTATGCAAAAATATGCAAAAATATGCAAAATATGCAAAAATATGCACAATATGCAAAAATATGCAAAATATGCAAAAATATGCAAACATATGCAGAAATATGCAAAATATGCTAAATATGCAAACATATGCAAAATATGCAAAAATATGCAAAATATATGCAAAATATGCAAAAATATGCAAATATTAAAGATAGAACTTTGAAATTTTGCACATATATTATTATTACTCCTAGGATGTTTGGTATTGGAAATGGGATATATCGGTCCACGTTTTAGTATATCGCCATATAACGGTTATATATGTTTGCATGTTTTATACATATATTTAGCAAATTTTTCATAATGCCCCAAAAATCTAACAGTTGATTGATTAGATTTCTATAGGTTAAAAATAAAGAAAGCACACAAATTCGAAAACTACCATGAAAAATCTTTTTTTTCTTTTTTTTTTTTTTTTTTTTTGATTAAAATGATTGCATATGTGAAATATGTTGCTCATATTTGCACATATTTTTGCCTATATTTTTCATATTTTTTGCATATTTCTCGCATATCGACCTAGCATACCGTGCATATATTTTGCATATTTAGCATATATTTTGCATATATTTTGCTTATTTTTGCATATTTATTGCATGTCGACCTAGCATACCGTGCATATTTTTTGCATATTTTTGCATATTTTGCATATTTTTTTCATATTTTGCATATTTTGAATATTTTTTGCATATTTTTTGCATATTTTTGCATATTTTTTGCATATATTTTGCATATTTTTTTGCATATTTTTTGCATATTTTTTGCATATTTTGCATATTTTTTGCATATCTCGTGCATATGCAAAATATGCAAATATGCAAAAAATTAAAAAATATGAACCCTTCAAATAATTCTAAATCCTTTCAAACGAATTTGTGTCCAATCAGAATTTCGATATCTTCATTATTAAAAAATATGCAAAATCCATGTTCAGTGACACCCTGTGTAAGGCGAAGATTGGCATTCATTTAACAAAGGTGAATTTAGTGATGTTCTGTGTCAGGCAAAATGGCTATATATTAACCAGAAACAAAATCATCTGGAAACGTGCTTTTGGAACCCTGTTGTAATTCCGGGCAAACATGCCATAATTTTTTTATTGCGGCAAATAGAACGCAATAGGACTGTTAAGATGAAACATGTAATTTTGTTAACGACATTACGATATTGCCAACATACTCGTTAATTTAACGAAATAAAAATCACATGAAAATTATCGCAGTTATCGACTAATAATTCTGTTATTAAGCAGTTACAGATTAGCTGTGGAGGCAAAAATCTATACATATAAAAGAGTTGTGTTATAAGTGACTGACTGTTCATGAACGCCCAGACGAAACGGCTAAAGCTAGAAACTTGAAATTTGGCATGTAGGTGGGGTTTGGTGGGGAGGCATGTGATAAGGCGGGGTTTTTGGAAATTCGTACTCAAAGGTACTAAAAACTGTATTACGCCTGAACGGTTGAAAGTAGAACTCTGAAATATGGTATGCAACTTTGTCAATAATAAAGGAAGGGTTATGTGTGATTTTTTTTTGGAATTAAGTACTAAGAGGTACTAAAAAGTACTAAATACTATAATTTAATTGAACCAGTAGACATATTTGGAACATGGTATGAAGCGTATGCTATTACAAATATAATGTTGTACAAACATTTTTTTGCAAATTAGTACTAAAAAGAACCAAAAACTGTTTTACTCCGGAACGGTTGGAAGTAGAACTCTGTATGCAGTTTTGTCAATGATAAGCGAGGAGGAATATGTGAACACACTTTGGAAATTAGAACTAAAGGTACTAAATATTACAATGGAACAGGTAGGAATATATATCTGAAACCTGATATTTAGCTTAAGCTGTTAAAAATAGAATGATGGCCAACATATTTTTTGAAAATTAGTAAAATGTACTAAAAAGTTATAAATATTATGTTGCAATATGAAACTTATTATATAGCTTTATATGATGCTATGCATAATTTGTTTTTGGAAATTAGTACCAAATAAAAATTACAATGGAACCGGTAGAAATAGAAATCGAAAACGTGGTAGAGTTCACTATTACAAAGGCTAAAATATTACTAAATATTACTAAATATTAAATTACAATGCAAACTGTATTGGTTTGAAATCTGAAACTTAGTATGTAGCTTAAATATTTTATATAGAATGATATGCATAAATATTTTGGAAATTAGTACTAAACATTGAATTTTTTGTACTAAGAATGAGGAACTTTTGTTCGCAAACAAAAAAGTGTATTGATAACGTTTTTTATTAAATGTAAAAGGCATGGAAACCATTAAATATTGTACATGGTTATCGAGAGATTAGAAATGGTCGAATTTGGAATTCGTGTATGTGGCTTCTCAACTAAATGTATAATTACTCCAAATGTTACAAACCTTTTTCCATGAAAAACAATGCTTTTCGCATTTTGTCAATCAACAAGTTAATTAAAAGGAAATTTTCATTGCTTTATCTATATTTAAAGTGTCTATTTATAATTACTGGCTGACTCCAAAAAAATCAGAAATTTGTTACAAAAGTTTTTCCATTATAAACCAAATGGAATGTATTTAGTTATGACAAATTGAATATATTACTTATTTTTTTAGAATAAATAAAGTATAAAGCGGAAATGGTAAAATATTTTCGAAAATTTACAATAAGAGTTACTGACTTACTTAATACCTTATTATTTTATAAATTCATACTATAAAGGTACACAAATACTAAAACGTACTACATATTTTACCATTTGTTTTAAACTACCGAAAGGAACCAAAAAGTTTCTAAAATCTTATTATGGTACTATTTGCATTGGTCTATCGGGATGATCGAGAAAGTAGTTAACTTATCAGAATATAAGCATAAATCCATATTAATTTATGTTATATATCTAAATTAATTTTTATTTTCATGAACCTATGTTTGGAAGAAATTCCGCTAACGAAGTAGCGGGTGAAATTTTCTTAAAAAAATTAAGACGAATTGATTTTAAATTATCTGACATTAGTATTGGCAATTAAAGGGTCCATTATGCGATGTATTTTCCATTTATATAGTCCAAAATTCAAAACAAAGAATTTTTATGTAAACGTAAAAACTGTATTAAACGTTTATTTATTATAGGGTCTTCAACAAATATTTCAAGGTGACAAGTTTAATACATTTCCTATGGCGGAATATAAGTATATTGTCAATAGTATACATCTTTATCTATACTGACAATATATACATTTATTTTACTATACCATGTTAATAATGTTGCATTTCCTTGTATAGCGTGTAGATAATTTTCTTCGCAGCATTTACGTTCCATTATTACTACCACATTAAAATTCTTAAAATTGTTTCAATACAAACCACCTGATTATTACATACTGTAATAATATTAGGGCATACGTTGGCATACGAAATCCGAATAGAGATATTTGTAAAATTTTCAAGTTTTAGAAACAAAGGTAAAAAACCAATAATAACAAATTAGTTGTTTTCGCCTATCGAATAGACTAGGTGTATTTGTTATTTTTTTTGAAGGCAATCTACAGAGTCGATGTCTAGTCATCGATAGTCAATGTTGTTGCTGCCGTTCTGCACAGCCGTCCAATATTTTCAACAGCAAATGATACCGGGAATACCAAATCCTTTTTTACGCACAGCAAATGCTAGATGTACCGAACCATCATCCCCACCACCAAAGCTGTCATTGAACGATTGGCGGAAAACTGATAGCAAATGGAATTACGATTTGTACCATTGGTACGTTTAACAAATTTGTTGTTAGTGATATTTTTATCGAACGACATCATCTACACCACCACCGAACCATCTATCATTGAACAGAAAAATGTTCATAATTATTGGAAGAGATTGATTCAGTTTATACGAAAACCGCATGCGCTACAACTGATTTCAACGAATACGCGAATTGCATGCTTTTTAATATTGATCATTTTTATGTATTGTAAGTGCAATATATTTAGTCATTTTTAACGTCGAAACTCTTATCCGATGAATCTACAATCATCTAAAAGAATTTGCAGAAGAAAGCGTAGTATATTTTAGAAGATTAAGGCAAAACTGTATTCCCTTAAACATACTTAAAAATCAAAAATTCAAATAAACGTTTTGTCTTTATGTAAAAAAAAAAATTTATTTTCAGATATCTTCATGCTTTTATTTGTTATTCGCGACTATTATAGAAAGCAAATGTGTTTATCCAGTTGTGAAGAAAGTCGCGAATTACAACAAATAGGAATTTAATTTATATTTGAAATACAAGATTTAAACCGGTATAACTTTTGTGCGCAGCATCCGAATTTGTGAAGACGAACTGATTTCGAATCAGCATAACCTATGTACCAAAAATCATTGTACCTAAAATCAAATTTTTTTAATGGAATTTTAAAAAAATATTGTAATTTCCCATATAAAATTACCGCACACTATAGCTAATAGTTTTAAATTTGTTGCTTGAAATTCGAAATCAAATGGAATTTAAAATTAAATATTTAAATAATTCTGATCTTCCTTGTCAAATAACTTTTTTACAATAGCATTCAACAATAAAAAAAGCTAACCCACAAAGTGTTTTACTAAAATTTAAACTGTTTCAATGTGAATCGGGCTATGTAAATTAAGGAACAAATCTTCATAGGAGAAATGTTGGGTATCATAAAATAGTCATGATTATTAACGAAGATTAGCTTCAGTGAATTCATATTCTGTATGGAGAAAATGTAAGGGCTAGCTGGAAAACTCTGAGAAGTTGTTGAACGTTTTTGACTCCTTTTTTTAATATTTTATAATGGTAGCTCCCCAGTTTATGTTGTAATAATAAATAATACATTTAATGAAATAAAACCATTAAAACCATTTATCCCTTAACAATTACTATAAACAGGCGGAGATGAATGTCCCAGAAGGAGTCGATCGATGGGTATCATTTTAGAAATTGATGTATCTTTTGTAAAGATATTACGATGAGCAACAGTTTGGATGAAATTGGATAATCAATTTGTTTATTGTGAAATTTAAAGGAAGAGTGGACCGACATATCCCATCTTAGTATTTATGGTATTAAAATTGAATGATATGCACATTTGATAAAAATATACTCTTTTAGAGTGGACGATATTTTCCATTTTCGAACTTGATTAAAATTTGGAACAAATACACTGCATAAATTTTGCATCACTTGTTCACTTCCATTTTTAACACCCTGTAACTCACAACTGAATGCACCAAACAAAAAGCAGCAAAATATTTTTTTTTTACTGTGAGAATAGATCTGAAATTGTTTGATACTTTACTCAATACAGCCATCTTCCGAAAAAATAATGAATGATCTGCTCTGTTTATTTTTAAGAAAAACATTTCATAATTTTTTTCTCCTTGAGATATAAGTTTTATTTTAAATTCACTGTAATTATTTGCTTTACTCAAGCTCAAAAAATAAACATTTTTTGTGCTAACTTATAAAGGTCCATTAAAATGATTTAATGCCTAGCAATATGTTGCAAAAACATAGTTCGTCCTTGTGCTGCTGTTTGTGGGGCATTCTGTGGGTGGTCTGTCTGCTGCAATTAAAATATGAATGTCTAGGCATCTGTTGCTAAAGGTTGCTCTCTATTACAAAGTCTGTGGTGAATGGTTTCCAAAATAAATGAAATTAAGTTATTTAAATTTCTGAGGTAAGTATACCATGGTCAAAGCAATATTTATTCTGAAGAAGCGTAATTGAAAAGCGAAGACAACATTTTAAGGAATATTAATTATAACAATTTATTTTGGTATGTAAAAAAATACGGCAAGAATTTTACTTTGGCAAATAGATATAAAAAGTACTTATTTACCACGGTTTTAAAAATGCAAATTTTGTATGCAACCCTGCTGAGTTCTATTGCAATTAACAAAGTGAGAGAAATTCAAAAGAAAATGGAAAAGAGCTTCAGAGAGTTGCTTTAATTGCATATGTAAACTATCAGTTAACAGACCCAAGCTTTAACAAATATTTCTTTAGTACATATACGATTATAGCTCAAAAAAAAATAGTTCTTAATAACTACACGGCAATATATTTCTTAA
The DNA here is from genome assembly GCF_032173495.1 of Musca vetustissima. NCBI lineage: Eukaryota > Metazoa > Arthropoda > Insecta > Diptera > Muscidae > Musca > Musca vetustissima. The sequence continues at coordinate 11,475 of NW_026874593.1, forward strand.
AAAATAATTTAATACAATTATGCTTACTGGGCCTTTACTACTTCTGAAAATATATTTGGAAAATATTACTTTATTAAATTCACACTTATAGGATCTTTAACTGTCCTTTGAAAGTTTATCTTGAAAAGTATTATTATTTTAATATATCAACACTTAGGAACTTTAACACCCTTTTATAAAAAGATTCCGTTCAATAGTCCACACTTGTAGGACCTATAATTTCTTCCTAAAAATATATCTTCAAAAATATTTTTTAATGAATTTACGATTACATGGCCACTATATTCTGAAAATATATCTTGACACACATTCCTTGAATAACTCCCTTCTGAAAATGATCATTTAATAATCCACGCTTACAATACCTTCGACTACCTTCTGAAAATATATTTTGACATAACAACACCTTTGTGAAAACATTCGATTTTTAATTTAACGCTTACAGGACCTTCGACTGCCTTCTGATGTATCTTGACAAATGTTCCTTTAATTACTCCCTTCTGACAATATAGCTTTAAAATATCACGCTTACATGACCTTCCACTACCTCCTGAAAATATATATTTAACAACTCCCTTCTAAAAAATATTCCTTTCATAATTTAAGGAATACAGGATCTTAAGTTCCTTTCTGAAAATATTCATTTATATTTCAACTAGCAAAGTGCCAGCTACTTCGTATGCGGAAAGGGAATAATTTCACCTCTATTCCTACATGTAATATAATGTTTATTACCATTTAGTAATCTTCATACACATAAGTACTATTTTCCGAAATATCTTTCGTATTTCCATTACACAGATTTAGAATAGATAAGAATTCCAATTATATATTTTCGTACAGGTTCCACATTTAGCTCCATTTAGCATTTTTCGAACACATAAGTACACATTTTCAGGACTACCTCAGTATCACCAAATTTAGTACCAAAAACCCTTAAGTACTTCCTTTTAACTCTCCGTCAGTGACCCACATTCCAAATATTAGGTTTCCAGCTCTCTCCGTTACCCAAATTCAAATCTTTTTACTATTCGTACACATAAATTCGAATTTCCAAAGTTGTCTCCATAGCTCAATACTACACTTCAAGAGTCGTCTAAATTCCACATCTCTGGATTCAACCAAATCCAAATTGTTCCAAATTTAGAACCATTTAGTATTTTTAATGCTCATATATAAGAATTTCTAAAACTACATGAATTCTACACTCTAGCAATATTCTTAATTTCTCCAAAGTTCAAATTGTACCAAATTTAGTACTTTTGTACTCATAGTCATAAGTACAAATTTCCAAAGTACCTCAATCCTGATTTCAAATAGTAATCATAATTCCAAATTTAAAAATTTCGAGCTCTGTATGTTCATTTAATACCAAATTGTACCAGATTTGGTACCATTCTGTACTTTTCATACCCACATTTCAAACCTGCTTTTAAATAGTAATTGTAAGTCTAGAATTAAAATTATCATACTGTACTTTTCGTATTTATATTACAATCCTATATAAATGTAACTATAAGAACGAATCTCAGTCTATCTCAGCTCTATCCTTTCACCAACTATTCCTATACGTAAGTACGAGTTTCTAAAACTTCCTCAATTCCACATATGTGGTAACAGGAATATATGATTTCCATTTCTATCCTTCACTCTAATCTAAATTGTACTAAACATAAACGCATTTTCAAAACTTTAATCCTGCAATCCAACTGTACTAATTCTTCCAATATTTCGATCATCATCGACAATCATCTTCAGGGTTCTGTTACAAAATAAACAATTGGTTACATATTGAAACAGCAAAATTATAAAACACTCGAATCTTACAAAGTTCTTTTTTAATTTGTAAAGGAAAAGCGTCCACTTAAATGAAACGTCAAAGTCAAACTAAGTTTTCTTATATCTGTGTCAGTTTTGTAGTTAATTCTTTTTTCCGTCGGTACATTTATGAAATGTAACATTTCTAATGTGAATCGAATCGATATCTTTGAAGTTTGTGGCCCGTTAACGTGCAATGAGTTGCTAGCGCTGTCTTTTGTTATAATGGCTTGTCAGATTTTTTATCGGATTTATGTCCGGAAAGTCGAGTTTTTAATTTTGTTTTTGTTGTGCCAATATATACCTTTTGGCATACATCAGATTCGTCGCCGTTACATTCTATCCTATAAAGTACATTGTACTTATCTTCTTTTTTAGTCATCGTTTTTGTTTTGCTGAACATATTGTTGTTATGATGGAATTGTTGGTCACTTATGTTGAACACTCTATGTATAAAATTCATTGCCGTGTTTATTTTCACTCTACGGGGATGATTTGAATGAAAATTTATCAGTCGTCCAGATGCTGTTGGTTTTTGGTACCAATCTAGTTTAAGGTTATTGTCTTATTACTATTGCATCTAGATATGGGAGCTTGCCATTTTTCTCTACTTCTTGCGTAAAATGTATTTTTTTTGTCGAATGAATTCAAAATCGTTAGTGTGTTTTCGACTTCCTTTTTCTTTACTATACAAAAAATATCGTCCACGTACTTCGTTAATAACCTTGGTTTTATCGTCATCTCTTCTATAGAAGTGTCCCATAATTCCTCCATTATTACATCAGGTATGATCAGTGACGCTGGTGAACGCATTGGAAGTCCTTTGCGTTGTTCGTACACCTTGTCTAGAAATATAAAATATCTGGAGTCATTTATACAAAGAGTCAGTATTTCAATAAATAAATCTTTCGGCATCCTGGTATAGTTCTTCAGTATATTCCATTTTTCGGCGATCGTCTTAATTGCTACGTCAAATGATATTAAGTTTTCGTCTTCTTCTATGTTCACATCAATAATCCTTGATTTAAAATTTACTGCATCTTTTATATTGTATGTTGAGTCCTTCGTCAAATGTTTTAAAAATTTTTCTACACTGTATTTGGACAGTCCGTAGGTAGGTGAATTTATGGATGAGCATATCGGGCGTAGTGGCATTCCGTCTTTGTGAATCTTTGGTAGGCCGTATATCCTTGGAGCGAGTGAAGTATTCGTCATTAACTTCTTCTTTTCGTTCAAATATATGTTCAGATTATGTAGTTTATCCACAAGTTTGTTGTTTTTATTTTGTAGGTTGGTCGTTGGATCTCTTTTTAATCTGCGATATGTGCACATGTCTTGAATTATGTCCTCCATTTTCATTTCATAGTCTTTTTTATACATTGCTACTGTCTTTCCCCATTTATCAGCATTTAATATTAATATGTCCTTTTTATTTTTCAAAAATGTTTTTGTTTGTCCCACTGTGTCAATTATAAATTTTTCTCTCATACTCAGTTTTCTCCGTTGTAAGTGATCGCCAATGATGGATACTAATTTTATACTTGCACTTTCTTGCTCTTCTTTGTTGTCCAAGGTTTGTTTACAATCTTCACTCTCAGCAATAACATTCAGTAGGGGGAATGATGTGTGTATTGTTGGCAAAGCAAACTTCGGTCCAATCATTATTATGTTGTATGTGTAGTTGTTGTAGCAGTTTATATGAATTGTATGTTTCTTGTTAAGTTTCCTCCAGTTCTGTCTACAGATTTAGAAATGCAGCTACATCCACTGGCTGTAACCACAGATCTTCAGGAGTGAGGTGAGTAGGTTTGGCTGGGCAATTGAACAAGTGCAGTGTGGTATGAGGGCCTGTACCACATGCTGGGCAGACATCCTGCACCTGGTCATCAATCCGTGCCCAATACGAATTGAGCCGACTGCACCATCCAGAAGGTAACTGAGCCAAAACTACTCTGGTTTGTCTGGGCAGCTGACGTTCTTCAGCTGCTATGGGTGGGGGGTGAGCTCCGAGAACGGCATTCACTTTGTAACCGTTCAGCGCTGTGGCTACTGCATCTGTGTGAATGCCATTCAGACCTGCTCGATAGGCAACTTGATCTAGAGGCTCCCTTTTGTATCGTTGGACCTCTCTCTAGATCATGCATACAGGTCTGAATATTTCTCCATTGCGTATCACTGGAACCGCATAGCTAGCCACAGACCGACCTATCGCTTTGTAAGAGGTCAACAAGGTTTCCTTATCTGCGCCCCAAGTGCTGCCGGCCAGCGACTTGAGGACCTTGTTCCTACTTTTCAGCTTATCGCAGATAGCTGTGGTTTGCGCGGACGATTTGAACATGCTGTCGAATGTGACCCCGAGTATTTTGGGGTAGTTGGTGGTCGGAATTGTATGCCCCTCGACCTGCACATTCAACGGCATTCTCATCTCCGCAGTCCATGTGGTAAATAGTGTGGCTGACGACTTCAAGGCGGATATTTTCATATTCCTCGCTTTGAAGAATGCTGCTAAATCGATGAGATAGGCGTTCAACCTCACACATATGTCTTCAACAATGGGACCCGACGGCATAATCGTACAATCATCTGTATACGTAACGATTTCAATGCCGTCCGGAGGGCGTGGAATACCGGAAAGGTAGAGGTTAAACAGTTCTGGAAATATCACTCCACCCTGGGGAACTCCCAGCTTCACTCTACGGGGTTTGGACTTCTTACTCCGGAACTCCACGTACGACTGGCGTCCACACATATAGTTGATTATCCAACGTTTCAAACTCCAACGTTTCAAACAGCGTGGCATGGTTGACAGTATCAAAGGCTTTTGATAGGTCAAGCGCTACCAACACTGTTCTATCGCACGGCCGGTTCTGGTTAAGTCCTCTACTTATATGCGTGGAAATGGCGTGCAACGCTGTTGTTGTACTGTGTTGCTTACGGAATCCATGTTGATGATCCGCAACTGGATAGCTTCTTCTAATGCTGGGGAGGAGTAAAGCCTCAAGGGTCTTCGCTACTGGCGACAAAAGTGAAATCGGCCTGTACGATTCACCTTTGCTGGCATCCTTGCCCTTGCGGCTTCAGTAGCGGGACCACCCTGCCCATAGTCCAGGCTTCGGGGACGATGTGGGTGGCTATCGACAAGTTGAGCACGTTGGTCAAGTACTCGACTCCTGGCTTGTCCAGCTGCTTCAGCATACACATAGATATTCCATCTGGGCCCAACGCTTTAGATGACTTCGCG
>NW_026874594.1:0-16694 GCF_032173495.1 Musca vetustissima
CTTTGTGCACTGAACTACTGCTATCCATCATGCGGGATCATAGAATTTTTAAGTCAAAATAATCTGCGTTTTCCTTTCATACTTTATAATCATAAAAATGAGAATCGTTAATAAAGTTGGATATAGTTTACGACTGAATTCCAAATCCAATTGACGATATAATATCCATAGAACTTTTGTTATATACAGCATTTTCCAATCGTCAAATGGAAAGTGTACACAATGTACATGCCGACGAACGAAAATCAATATGTAGAAGCTTTATCTAAAGCAGAACTATATCTGCGACACCTCAAAAAACTATATATTCTTGATAAAAAAAATCTATGTCGATTTGTCCGCCTGTCTATGCGTTTGTTGCAATCAGGATGATAGAGCTCTGAAATTTTGCACAGATATTGTTAATACTTCTGGATGTAACAGTACCCCCAATTATTCGGCAATGGTGGACGCGTTTTTCAACTGAATTGACTGTCACATAGTATTTTGGATACTCAATGCATAGCGAATTTTCTACCAAAAATTCGGGACACATTCGGGACTTTAACTTATATCAGCGATGTTTTTAGCGGAACGAGCGAGACTAAGATGCTCATGCCTTCCAATATTTTGAACCCTTCAAGTTTCTTCAATATGTTTCACAATATTGCCAATTGCTTCCGTAGTTGGGCGATTATGTAAACCATAATCTTTACTTAAAGCACGATTCGTGGCTTTGATAGAGTCGCCATTTTTAATCCCTTCGCCACTCTGTAGTACAGGGTATTATGTCTTTGTGCTTATGTTTGTAACAGGTAAAAGGAAATGGTTCGAATAGCATAGAATCACTTTCTGAGTCAATTTATGCAGTCTGTCCATATATTTTTGTGAACAAAATACAGGTCGCATTTATAATCCGATTTGGATGAGTTTTGACACATATCACTTATTTGGCCCAAGGACGAACGTTATTGAAATTGGAAAAAATCAGTTCTGATTTAAATATAGCTCCCATATATAGCTTTGTCCGATTTTATGTAAATGGAGCACCATAATGTCAATATTGGTCCGATTGAGACAAAAATTTGCACAGAGGACTGTATTAGGTCTATATTTCATATATGCTAAGTATTGTTGGGATCGGTTCAGATTTAGATATAGCTCCCATATATAGTTTCGTCCGATTTTATGTAAATGGTACACCAAACTCCCAATATTGGTCTGATTAAGACAAAATTTTGCACAGTAGTACTGAATTAGGTCTATATTTATATATACCAAGTTTCGTTGAAATCGGATCAGATTTAGATTAGCTCCCATATATTGTTTCGTCCGATTTTATGTAAATGGAGCCGCATACTGCCAATATTGGTCCGATTGATACAAAACTTTGCAGGGAGTACTGAATAATTTCTATATTTGATATATGCTAAGTATTGTTGGAATTGAGACCGAATTTTGCAAGGTGTATGAGCATCTCTTGTATGTACCCAAAGTGGTGAAGGTTATCATATAGTTAACCGATCCATTTTCGCCAACATCAGATATTCAACTGAAACAAAAAAATTGGTTTAACAACTCAGTTCGACAAATGCCGAATTATAATCTCATACTTGTGAAACCACGAAATTAATAACCTTATATTAAAGGAAGGAAGAACATACAACTCATATCATAAGGATGTAGCTTAAAATAATATATGTCAAAAAAATAAATAAATAAATAAAAAAACTTTCCAAACAATTTCTGGTATTGTCTTATATTATGGCTATACCAAGAATTGTTGTTTTTGCTTCATTTGTGGTTATCCATTTGTGTTTTTTTTTCTCTGTCTCTCTTTGATTCTTGTTTTTATCCGACCAAGCTTTTGAAAACAATCAGTTTCTTTGGTTTGTACATCTAACAGGTTTTTAAAGCAAAAACCAACGACCAATTAAAACTTTCAAGTTTATCCTGTCCGAATAACTTGAAACGAAAACATAGAAGTAGATAATGGAATAAAAATAACTTCATATTAGTTGACAATAGTTAATTGTCAAATGCGAAAAAGAAGTATAGGAATTGTTAAAAGTATTTCATGACCTTAATGGAATTTCTTATTGATGTTTTGAGTTGTGGAATGTGAAATTGATGTCCTTATTCAGAGAGAAAATGTAACTCATGATGACACAATATTTAAACTTTTTATTTTCTTCGAAAACTTAAACCAAACATGTCTTTGCATACAACATCTTGCAATTATCGATGCACTTAAATGTCATTCAAATCCCACCATCAACACTACCCTTAAAACTCTTCTCTACAAAAGCGACAAGCTTTGTGGGTTTTCCGGGTATTGTAAAATTTTAATTGGGACATCATTCTTCATGGTTTGCAAAATAAATAAAAGTGCTATGTAACAATATTCCTTACTTTTTGAAAAGATTGAAAATAAAGTTTGAAAACTTTGGCAACGGCTAAGTGTAAAATATATTACATTCGTTAGTAGGAGGCGTTGTTTCTCGGCCAAACTATATCAGCTTTGTTATTCTTTGAATAAAAAACTTTCTCTTTAGTATTAAAACTAGAACAAGTCTAAATATATAACTCATCGGTTCATTTCTTCTGGTACCTCCCCCCACAAAGAGTAAACACATTGAAAATGGTGTGTCCGATTTGATCTAACATTTGCACATTGTAATATTTTTAAGAAACCTAGAATTATTTAAATAGTGGGACCTATTGGTATATTATTTGTATATTAAGAACTCTGATGGGTTCTTTTTTGAGTTTACGCCATATATTTATTGTGGCTATTCCGGATTATTATAATTTTTGAGATGACATGTCTTAAGTTCAATCGAATGAGGAATATTTTTGTAAAACATACCGTCCTCCAATTTCGAGTTTCTTTTGAACAGTAAACTTAATATCACAAGACGAGTTGATTTGACCTAAAAATATTCTACATATAATCGCTCAACATATTTCAACTTTTTTCATTTTCTTCAGCTATGAAGCACATTTCCTATTCGATGGGTATGCTAATGAACAGCATTGTTATATTCTGGGATCTGAGAACCCTCAAGTAATTACATCCAGAAAAAGTAAATGTATAGTACGCTCTTTGGTCCATGGGTGCGATTGGATATTACTTCTTCACATATTTAGCTTAGGTTGTAGAATGACACGTGTATGGATTGATTAATTTCGGTTCACATACAGATAAATATCACCTAATGAAGTTCGCCCAATTTTATGTCAATGGTCCTTCAAAAATGCGAAGTCTGTTAGGATGCATCTGTTGAATATACCCAAAGCGGTCGGCACGTCCTACATTACTATTGTGTTTTATACCCTTCACCACACTGTGGTACAGGGTATTATGTCTTTGTGCATATATTTGTAAGAGGCAAAAGGAATCGAGATAGACCCATGGTCTGAGCACATGTCACTTATTTGGCCCAAGGACGAACTCTATTGAAATTGGAGAAAATCGATTCCGATTTATATATAGCTCCCATATATATTTTCGTCCGATTTTATGTAAATGGAGCACCATACTGTCAACATTGGTCGGAATGAGACAAAAATTTTCACAGAGTACTGAATTAGGTCTAGATAGATATATGCCACGTTTTGTTGAAATCGGTTCAGATTTAGTGTAGCTCCCATATAGTTTCGTCCGATTTTATGTGAATGGAGCACCAAACAGTCAATGATTTCTGATTGAGACAAAATTTTGCATACCTTTTAATGTTACTACGTTTTGTTGAAATAAGTTCAGATTTAGATATAGCTCCGATGTATATGTGCATCCGATTTGATGCAAATGGCGCACGGAGGCGTCTATGTTTTCTTCCATATTCACGAAATTTAGCAGCGGGTATGGAAATTAGTGTAGAATAATTTTTGTTAAATTTGAAATCGGTTCGGTATAGTTCACAATGCACCATAGGTCCTCTTTTATTTGGATGATATTTTATTGTTGTTCAGATGTATATATAACTCCCTCATATATTTTTGTCGGATTTTATGCAAATGGAGGAGCCTATGACTGTTCGCTTTACATAAAATATTGCATAGCGTATTGATTGAAGGCCTTTAAAGTTTAGATATAGCCATCCGATTTCACCAAAATTGTGTACCAAATAGCTAAAATGTGTCCGCTTAGGACGGATTAGTGCACAAGGGACCAAATTGAACACAAAATCCAATACAGATTATTCATCTGTATTGCTCCACTGTGTTGCGGCATACCAAACGATACCACGGTTGCTTAAATAAATCCATTTATATATAGATGTTATACATATGTTGCTCGACGACAATGACCCACAGTGATGGTCCGTCAGAAACAGTCACCTTTTTCGATATACATTTCCCTGAGTAAAGTTTGTAATTCTTCACATAAAAACTGATTGAGTTGAGCATTCGTGCTAATTTCCTAAGCAGAGAAGTAAATTTTTGGTCCATTTGGTCCCACAAACATTAATCTATCATTACCCAAACCAGTAGGTATTGCGTTTGGCCACAACCACAAAGACTAGTGATCCATATTTATAACAGGGAGCTATATTTGAATCTGAACCGTTTTTCACCAATTCCAATAGGGTTCGTCCTTGGCCCAAATAAGTGACCTGTGTCAAACTTCATTCACATCGGGTCATAAATGCGACCTATACTTTGCTCACAAAAATACATTGACGAACATGCATAAATCGATTCAGAAAATGATTATATGTATATTCTTAAAAGTAACCATGGGTTTATCTCGATTCCCTTTTCCTTTACAAACAATGGGACATGTAGCGTATACGTTTTAAACAATGCTACATGTAGCGTATACGTCATCGTATTGATATTCATACGCCTCATACCTTTACTTGGTACTCTAAAAACTTTGTGGAAATGCAAAAGTCGCTTATTGGGTTGGCGTAAAATTGAGATGCATTTTATATGAAACACAAATTTATAGTCTTACCAAAACATGTGTAATGCTTTCCCATGACAATGAAGGAATGATTGTTACTTATAAATAAAAATATATATTTCTTATTTTATTTGTGTATAGGTATAAACGTTTTATCTTTTCATTTCCTTTCTATGACCATGTTATATTGATGATTGTAGCATTATGTGGACATTATAAGTTTAATATTTTATGTGGAATTCTTGGATCAAGCATAAATAAATATTTACAAACATACAAACGTAAAATTTACACTTTCATTGTTAATATTTCTTTGCACAATTTCTCGTCTCATACTTCAATCGACAGAAAAATTAAAATTATATTCTCAATTGGGTCTCAATTATTATCCAATCCTGATGGATGCAACTCTTTATATTGGTAGAAAAAAGTACTCTTTTGAAAGTTGTGAAAATGCCTCCGAATTTATACAAATGTCGAATGTCAGTTCGGTTGGATATATAGAAGGCTACTGTTAGATATACCTAATGATAATGTTCACCTATAATTTCGTCCGGCTTCACAATGGTGATGTAACGAAGTTGAATACTACATTGAGTCCTGAATAACATGCGCCCAGGTCCTCCCGAATTAAATTTATATCATACAAAAAGTGTATTTTTGCAATAAACATGTTCTTATTGAACCAGTGGCCGACCCCGACATCCTGTGTTCGTTAATGCCGTACAGTATATATTACCGATAATCTTTCAATATACGCTATATTTTATTATTCCTTAAGCAATAAAACTCAATGATGTCTGTCCTCATAGACTATGTCAAATCTCTAACCAACTTAAAATACAAAAAAATATTATTTCAGGACCAGACAAACAGAAAAAACAATTTTCTCAACTCATCGTCGAAATTATTCCCATAAGCATTACGATGATTATTATTACAATAATCTGTGTGTTATAAAAATCACAATTCAGTATCGAGGAAAAACCACCACTGCGACATTTAATGCCCGACAGCAGCTGGCCGAATGTTGTGAAACAGATACAATATTCAATATTTTCAATTTCTTGTTATGAGATAAAAGAAATGGTACGACATGACCGGAAGTATGCTGGGCTATAACGGAAACTTAATCTCCACCGCCCCCGTTTCTCAAGCGGCAGAAATTTCCTGATGAAATATCAATAACATGAACACAAAAGCACTCTGATGGATAATGTCGAAAAACAAAAATAAAAACTTTAAACCAATTTAATGGTCTTCCATTAAAAATTGGAATTCTATACAGTTGTGTCCGGTTAAATGTAATTCAGTATAGAATCAGTAATTGGTATAAAACAGATGACATAAACCGTTATTGATAACCGACATGCTGAACAAGTTGAGAGTTTTTAAGACTCGATACGATATCTGAAGATGCTCCTTCTTTCCCATACTAGGGAACCTATATTGTGGACAAAATTGTAATTATACCATTTATTCTTACCCATCTGTAGGAGAAACTGAAAAGCATTTGAAAAACTAAAACAGAAATGTTTTAAGGATCTACTTCAAACGGACACTTTAATTTATTTCGGGATTATTTGTTCTTTCTCATTTGTGGCTTATTTTCTACAATATTTCAATATTTCCTTCCGAATTAACTCCGTTATTCCTTCCTGTTTTTTAATGTCGGGTATAGGGATAACATTTTATTCTCCCTTATTTTAGGCATCCTTGTTGTGGCTAAATCGAAAATTGTTTAATGAAGCGTATTGTGTTCATACCCTTCACCACACTGTGGTACAGGGTATTATGTCTTTGTGCATATGTTTGTAACAGGTAAAAGGAAACGAGATAGACACAAGATTCCTTTTGAGAATATGCATAGAATCACTTGTCTAAGTCGATTTACGCATGTCCGCCGTCCGTCTGTCTGTTCATGTTAAATTGTAAACAAAGTACAGGACGCATTTATGATCCGAATTGGATGAAATTTGGCATAGGACACTTATTCGACCCAAGGACGAACCCTATTGAAATTGGGAAAAATCGGTTCAGATTTAGATATAGCTCCCATATATATATTTAACCGATTTCATGTAAACGGCCCCTAAATATCTTTCGATTTGCACGAAATTTGGTACAGCCTAATCATTTAGGTCTAGAATGATGTCTGCCAAGTTTCGTGAAAATCGGTCCAGATTTAGATATAGCTCCCATATACAGTTTCGTCGGATTTCATGTAAATGGTGCCCCAAAGTCCCTATATATCTTTTGATTTCCACGAAATTTGGTATAACGTACTGAATTAAGCCTAGAGTGATGTCTGCCAAGTTTCGTGAAAATCGGTCCAGATTTAGATATAGCTCCCATATATAGTTTCTTCCGATTACATGTAAATGGTGCCCCAAAGTCCCTATATATCTTTCGATTTGCACGAAATTTGGCATTACGTACTGACTTGAGCCTAGAATGATGTCTACTAAGTTTCAAGAAAATCGGTCCAGATTTAGATATAGCTCCCATATATAGTTTTGTCCGATTTCATGTAAATGGTGCACGAAAGTCGCTATATATCTTTCGATTTGCACTAAATTTTGCATAACGTACTGAATTAAGCCTAGAGTGATGTCTGCCAAGTTTCGAGAAAATCGGTCCAGATTTAGATATAGATCCCATATATAGTTTCGTCCGATTTAAGGTAAATGGGTCTCCAAAGTCCCTATATATCTTTCGATTTGCACGAAGTTTGGCATAAAGTACTGAATTAGGTCAAGAATGACGTGTACCATGTTTCGAGGAAATCGGTTCAGATTTATATATAGCTCCCATATATAGATTCGTCCGATTTAAGGTAAATGGGTCTCCATAGGGACTTTGGATTCGATTTGCACGAAATTTGGCATAACGTACTGAATTAAGCCTAGAGTGATGTCTGCCAAGTTTGGAGAAAATCGGTCCAGATATTGATATAGCTACTATATATAGTTTCGTCCGATTTCATGTAAATAGTGCCCCAAAGTCTTTATATATCTTTCGATTTGCACGAAATCTGGCATAACGTACTGTCTGCCAAGTTTCGTGAAAATAGGTCAAGATTTAGATATAGCTGCCATATATAGTTTCGTCCGATTTCATGTAAATGGTTCACCAAAGTCCCTATATATCCTTCGATTTGCACAAAATTTGGCATAACATACTTAATTGAGCCTAGAATGATGTCTGCCTTGTTTCGTGAAAATCGGTCCAGATTTAGATATAGCTCCATTTTATTATAGATTGATTTTAAGTAATTGACGTACTAAGGAACCAATAGAAACAAAACGTTCTGAAATTAGTACAACCTAACCTGTGACAAGTTTGTTTGAAATCGCTTAATATTTGGATAGAGCTTCCATATATATTTTCGCCCGATTTCAAGTAAATTGGGCATCAAACTCCTCATGTTAGTCAGATTGACATCAAATTTTGAACAACGTATTGAGCATAGAATTACGTAGTTGCGTTTTCTAGAAGTACCGACATAGCCCAACGGATGACCTCTTTATACTTGTTTGAAGTCGATTGACATACTTTATGGATAGATCTAGGTAGATTCACAGTTAGGTAAATATCACATATTTTTTTTCATCCAATTTTATGTTAATAGTCCTGTTTAATATACCCATAGTGGTGAAGGGTATCATATAGTCGGCCCGTCCGACTTTACTACTTTCCTTACTGGTTTTCTGTTTACTTTGTCCGCATAACGAGCAATTAGTTGAATTTTGAACGACTTCATGGATGGCAATTTAATGCAAATGTTATACTTTCAAACAAGTTTCTCTTCCTTTACTTCCTGAGAAATAATAGAAATAAGTACGGGTATGCATCTCATTTAAATGTTTAATTTACAATATTGTATTAAAGGAAGTGAAATCAAACTGAAATCATTAAATTTAACTAAATTATTTTGTATACCCTACACAGCTATGTTGTAAACCGCGAAATTCGTACTGAAAGGTACTAAAAACTGCTTCACGCCGGGACGGTTAGAAGTAGATCTTTGAAATTTGAAATGTAGCTTTGCCTATTACCAGCAAAGTTGAATGTGTGAAAAAGATGGAATTTAGTAGTAAAAGGCACTAAAAAGTACTAAATATTATATTTGAATGAATCCGGTAGAGATACATATGTGAAACTTCGTATGAACTTAATCTATTACAAGTAGTTGTTGCACAAACATATTTTTTGGAAATTAAAATGTACCAAAAACAGTATTGCTCCGGAACGTTTGGAAGTAGAACTATGAAATTTCGTAAGCAGCGTTGTCAATGATAAGCGAACGGGAATGTGTGAACTGTGTTTGTACTATATATAACTATTATATTACAATAGAACAGGCAGGAATATTTACGTGAAACTTGATATGTAACTTAAGCTGCTACAAATAGAATAATGGGCAAATATATATATATATATATATTTTTTTTTTTGAAAATTAGTACTAAAATGTACTAAAAAGTTATAAAAATTAGAAGTGGAAAACATCGTAGATATTACTATTGTACTAAAAAGTAGTATACAGCGGTACGTTGTTTACTTATATTACATACTTCGAAATGCATATATCCATATTAACATATATTGTGTAGCTAAATTAATGTGGGTGGTACTATAAAATTGAATGTGGGTTTAGAAAGATCCGCTACTAAATAGCGGGTGTTGCTATCTACATGTGAACCGACTATGTCCACATCTGTACCAATTTCAATACAACGCAATAACTTCATTCTAGTCTCAATTTGATACGTTGTGCACAATTTCGTGTCAATCGGACAAACATTAGGAGTTTGGCGCACCATTTACCAAAAATCGGACGAAATTATATATGGGATCTATATATAAATCTGAAGCGATTTCAACGAAATTTGCCATAGATTGATTTATATTAACTTCAGTACATTGTACAAAATTGTGTGCCAATCGGAAAAACTTTGGGTCTTTAGTGCACAATTTACATAAGATCTGATGAAAATGTATATAAGAGATATATCTAAATCTGAACCGATTTTGACAAATCTCAGCAGACAATATTTTAGACTTAGTTCAGTTCACTATGCCAAATTGTGTGCAAATTGGGGTCTTTGGTGCACCATTTACATTAAATCGGACAAAAATATATATGAGAGCTATATTTAATCTGAACCGATTTTTTCAGTTTCAATAGTGTTCGTCCTTGCGGAGCCAAATATAATCTAATTCTGATTATAAATGCGATCTGTACTTTGTTTACATGAAAGTGATTCTATTAATATTCTCAAAAGGAACCTTGTTTCTACCTCTTTTCCTTTTGCCTGTTACAAGCATATGCACCACAGTGTGGTAAAGTGTATATCTCATTTGTTGTTTGTAGTGGTAAGTAATGGCCCTTAGACAAATTTATCGCTCGCTCTTTTTGTCTCTCCTGAAAAATTGACAAATGTGGACTCATTGCCTTTACATGTTAAGCCAGTGATATGTGTTATGGTATTGCTTGTATTCGAATTATCACACTAGAAGGCGTAAATGCAGTGCACATTGCTATGACATTTTGCATGATGTTCCAGTTACTGTCAATGACACCTATATTTTTTAGTAGTGATCAGATAATATTTAGGGAATACAATTATAAGCTTAGCACACAAATTAGCATGTTAAATGAGACAACATTTTCTGTGTAAAATGGGGTAAATGTTCACTCCTGGAAACATTATTCGGAAAAGACGTCAGGGTAAGAAAATAACCTTCTGATTTATAATCGATCAAGAGGGTCCAACTATCGCGAAATATTGCCCAAGCTCGGAATATAGATCTGCGCATCCTTTTCGTCCTTATTTGTTTGAAACGTACTCTAAATACCACAAAACGAGGTTTTTTGACCCTTCTGAGTTGATTTATGCGGACGGAGGGCATGTCTGTTTATCTATGGCAAATTGTAAGCAAAGGTGATCCGAATGAGATGAAATTTGGCTCATCTCACTTATTTGGCCCAGGCACGAACCCTATTGAAATTTGGTTTGGGGGTTTTTTATACCCTTCGCCACATTATGTCTTTGTGCATATGTTTGTAACAGGCAAAAGGAAACGAGATAGGCACATGGTTCCTTTTAAGAATATGCATAGAATCAATGCATGTTCGTTCATCCGTCCGTCCGTCTGTCTGTCCATGTTAAATTGTAAACAAAGTACATGCCGCATATATGTTCCGAATAGGATGAAATTTGGGACAGGTCACTTATTTGGCTCAAGGACGTACCCTGTTGATATTGGGAAAAATCCGTTCAGATGTAGATATAGGTACACAAAAAACCTATATATCTTTCGATTTGCAAGAACTTTTGCATAGTGTACTGAATTGAGTCTAAATTGAAATGTGTCAAATTTAACAGAAATGTTGCACGAAATTTGGTGTAGGGTACTGAATTGAGTCTAGAATGATGTGTGCAAATTTTCGTGAAAATCGGTTCAGATGTAGATATAGCTCCCATATATATTTTGCATATTGTACTGAATTAGGTCTAGATTATGTATGATAAGTTTCGTGAAAATCGGTTCAAATTTAGTTCCCATAGATATTTTCCTCCGATTTAAACCCCAAAGTTTGTAAAATGTGCTGAAGTTACTATAACCATCCGTGTGCCAAGTTTATATATATACTTTCGTCCGATTTTAAGTAAATAGTGCACTATAGGCCCATAAAGGCCCATTAACACAACGTACTGAAATTAATATAAATTAATTTTTGGCAAGTTTCCTTGAAATCGGTTCAGATTTAGATGTAGCATAGCTTCCATATATATTTTCCTGATTGATATTACATTTTAATAGCGTGTTTAAAGTTTGCTTAAATCTATTTACAATATTTATAATAGGTTATAGAATGGCATGTGTTAGGATTGAGGTATGCGAAGTTTTGTTGAAATCGGTTCAGATCCAGATCCATATATCTCCCATAAATATTTCGTGTAATTTTTGGTAAGTGGTGCACCACGCACAAGGTTTGTGGGCAAATCGGTAACTCTAACGGTCAAAAGATAAGACTAGTTTCACCGAAATATGTTGCTAAGTCATGTATGAAGTAAATTTAGTTATGAAAAGTTTCTCTCCATTGAGCTCGACAATTTTGTTGTCACTGTAGGAATCCACATGCTTTACTAAATTTAATCGAATTTCTGTTTAATTTCAATTTGATTTTCAATTTGATTTGACCTTTGGTTATAATCGAATCAATGTATTTTTTTACCGTTCATTTCCTGGGTATTCCTGGTAGATGTTAATATCATAAGAACATTTGTTCGCAATAATATTAATGCCTTTTTTCTGTAAATAACCAAGGGATACAAAGGAAAGAAATTCTCTTATACCAAGTAAAGCTCTTTACGACACAAACACACAAGGACAAATACACAATTCTTTGTGTCTTTCATTTCAAATCAAATCACGTGTAATTTTGGCCAAATGTCCGTTCGGCAATGTATTCGTTTTCGTTTCGTTTTTATACCCTTCACTACACTGTGGTACAGGGTATTATGTCTTTGTGCATATGTTTGTAACAGGCAAAGTAATCGAGATAGGCCCATGGTTCCTTTTAAGAATATGCACAGAATCAATTTTGATTTATGCATGTCCGTCCATCCGTCCGTCTTTCTGTTGATGTTAAATTGTAAACAAAGTACAGGTCGCATTTATAATCCGATTTGGCTGAAATTTGGTACAGCTCATTTATTTGGCCCAAGGACGAACCCAATTGAAAATCGGTTCAGATTTAGATATAGCTCCCATATATATCTTTGTCCGATTTACGGATTTTAGTCCCTGCAAATCATTCGATTTGCATAGCGTACTGAATTAA
Organism: Musca vetustissima; assembly: GCF_032173495.1. Classification (NCBI taxonomy): domain Eukaryota; kingdom Metazoa; phylum Arthropoda; class Insecta; order Diptera; family Muscidae; genus Musca; species Musca vetustissima. The sequence continues at coordinate 12,747 of NW_026874594.1, forward strand.
GTCTAGAATGATGTGTGATATAGCTCCATTATATAGTTTCGCCCAATTTTTGGTATATGGTGCACCAAAGTCCCTGAAAATCTTTCGTTTTGTACAAATTTTTGCATAGTGTACTGAATTATGTCCAGAATGATGTGGACTATGTTTCGTGAAAGTCGGTTCAGATTAAGATATAGCTCCCATATATAGTTTCCCGATTTTAGGTAAATGGTGCACCAAAGTCATTGAAAATCTTTCGATTTGTACAAATTTTGGCATAGCGTACTAAATTAAGTCTAGAAAGACGTGTGCTAAGTTTTGTGAAAAGCGGTTCAGATTTACATATAGCTCCTATATAAAATTTCGCCCGATTTTTTGGTAAATGGTACCGGCATAGCGTACTGAATTAAGTCTAGAAAGACGTGTGCCAAGTTTTGTGAAAATAGGCTCAGATTTGCTCGAAATTTGGCACGGCGTAATGAATTAGGTCTAGAATGATGTGTGTCATGTTTCCTGAAAATCGGTTCAGATGTAGATATAGTTCCCATATATATTTTCGTCCGATTTAATGTAAATGGTGCATCAAAGTCCCATATATATTTCGATTTGCACGAAATTTAGCACAACGTAATGAATTAGGTATTAAATGATGTGTGTCAAGTTTCCTGAAAATCGGTTCAGATGTAGATATAGCTCCCATATATATTTTCGTCCGATTTAATGTAAATGGTCCACCAAAACCCTTATATATCTTTCGATTTGCACGAAATTTGGCACAGCGTAATGAAGTAGGTCTATAATGATGTGTGTTCAGTTTCTATATCTGACAAAATGAAAAATTTAGTATCGGTTGCAGAATGACATGTATATGGATCCAATTGCATTTTACTGGTCCTTTAAAAATGCGACGTCTGTTAGGATTCAACTGCTGAATATACCCAAAGTGGTGAAGGGTATCATATAGTCGGCCCCGTCCGACATTACTACTTTCCTTACTTGTTTTCTTCTTAATCTTGATTGATTCTGTTGTTCTTTGTCTCCAGGTTATAAAATTATTAAATAAGTTATTGAGGAAAATTTGTTTCATAGGGCGTTTCTTTGCCAAACAATTTAGCAACAAAGGCCAACAATCTTAATCGATTTTAAATGAAATTATAAAAACAAAATTGTTGGAAAAGAAAAAGTAAAAACCCGCACACATAACAAGATTACTATTGATGACCTAATGGCAAACATGTAGATTTTGTGTTGATCAAATGCCATAGCATTCTGCTTTTCAATCAAGGTTTTGTGTTTCTAAAGGAAAACAAAGAAATGTTTTCTTTATCCCCTTAAAGATTTGTGTGAAAAACAAAATCTTGAAAATTTGTGGAAATTTTACTTAACATAACACAGAACAACGGAAAATACTCGTATGTAAATTCCGATGTCACAAAAAAGGACAATTTCAAAAGTTCAGTGAAAAATAGAAAATACTCGAATCTGGAAGGATACAAGTTACATATGTAATAACAAAATATTTTGCAAGTTATGCTTTTAGTACGAAAGAAAGAAAAAGATGAACTTATGCTGTAAAGAACATAAAAATTTCGGTAAAACTTCGTTACAATATGTATTAAATTTTAAAGGGGGTTAACTTATTCAATTCTCTTGCCTACCTCGATGATAGGCAAGATCATAAACTATATTTATTATTAGACAACAAGTATTCACCCAACACGTTATTAAACTCGAATAATTAATTAGTACTGAAGTTTGGGATATAGCGTTATATGGGGGATTCCCTATAATGTGAACTAATATTGATCATGATAAAAAGGTGCTCAAAACCCTCAAAATACCGAATAATTGTTGTTACCATTTTATAGAGGTTGCGGCATGTTCTCAAGCTCCCCAAAATACTGTAATATAGAGACCAGACAGAGGGATCACTTCATGAAATAATCCAAAATTTAACGGACCTCGGACTATTGAATGTAATCTGAACTCCACTTCCGGTTTTTCATATGAAAGTTAAGAATGCTAATTTCGGATTTTTGTACCTCCCAGTGTATATAACGTTTGCCATCGATTTGCAACGCATCGAAATAAACCCCGTAGACCCCATAAAGTATGTATATTCTTCATCAGAATAAAATTCTATGTAAATTTCGCAATTAGTGACATTAATTTGGTAATTTGAAACTTTCCCTTATAAACTGTAATTTTGTTCCTCACTCGGTAGAAAATGTTCCTTTTAACAATTATCAATATTGGTCCACTTTTTAAGGTAACGCCCATATTTTAGGTGCATAGTTTCATGAAATCGATCAAAAACCAGTAAGGAAATTAGTAAAGTCGGACGGGGCCGACTATATGATACCCTTCACCACTATGAGTATATTAAACAGGGCTAATAACATGAAATTGGATGAAATAAAATATGTGATATTTATCTAAATGTGAATCGACTTAGATCTATCCATAAACATGTCATTCGTTTGTTACAATGGGACAAAAGTATGTAAATCGACTTCAAAAAAATATCAATAGGTCATCCGTTGGGCTATGTCTGTACTTTTAGAAAACACAACTAAGTAATTCTATGAAAAAATATATATGGTTAGGTTACACTAATTTCAGTATGTTTTGTTCCTATCAGCCATATATTGGTCCCTTGGTGCGTCAATTTCTTAAAATCAATCTATAATATATGGAACCTATATTTAAATGTCAACCGATTTTCACGAAAACTTGGCACACATCATTCTGTACTAAATTCAGTACGCCAAATTTCGTGCAAATCGAAAGATATATGTGGACTTTGGTGCACCATTTACATGAAATCGGACGAAACTATATATGGGAGATATATCTAAATCTGGACCGATTTTCACGAAACTTGCCAGACATCATTTTAGGCTCAATTCAGTACGTTATGCAGAATTTCGTGCAAATCGAAAGATATAGAGGGACTTTGGGGCACCATTTACATGAAATCGGACGAAACTATATATGGAAGCTATATCTAAATCTGGACCGATTTTCATGAAACTTGGCAGATATCATTCTAGGCTCAACTAAGTACGTTATGCCAAATTTCGAGCAAATCGAAAGATATATATATATGGACTTTGGGGCACCATTTGCATGAAATTGGACGAAACTATATATGGAGCTATATCTATATCTGGACCGATTTTCACGAAACTTGGCAGACATCATTCTGGTCCTAGTTCAGTACTCTCTAACAAATTTCATGCAAATCGAAAGATATATAGAGACTTTGGTGCACCATTTACCTTAAAAAGGACGAAACTATATATGGGAGCTATATCTAAATCTGAACCGATTTTCTTGAAACTTGACACACATCATTCTGGACCTAATTCAGTACTCCATGCCAAATTTCGTGCAAATCGAATGATATATAGGGACTTTGGTGTAACATTTACCTTAAAAAGGACGAATCTATATATGGGAGCTATATCTAAATCTGAACCGATTTTCTCGAAACTTGGCACACATCATTCTGCACCTAATTCAGTACTCTATGCCAAATTTCATGCAAATCGACGGATATAGAAGGACTTTGGTGCCCCATTTACCTTAAATCGGACGAACCTTTATATGGGAGCTATATCTAAATCTGAACCGATTGTCTCGAAACTTGGCACACATCGTTCTGCACCTAATTCAGTACTCTATGCCAAATTTCATGCAAATCGAAAGATATAGAGGGACTTTGGTGCCCCATTTACCTTAAATCGGACGAAAATATATATATGGGAGCTATATCTAAATCTGAACCGATTTTTATGAAATTTTACACACATCATTCTAGACCTAATTCATTACGCTGTGCTAAATTTCGTGCAAATCGAAAGATACTGTGGGACCGTTTACATTAAATCGGACGAAAATATATATGGGAGCTATATCTAAATCTGAACCGATTTTTCCCAATTTCAATAGGGTTCAGCAATGCGT